>NW_027457257.1:145000-148734 GCF_040206685.1 Ascaphus truei | reverse complement strand
GGAAGAGGGTGAGAGAGAATGGAGAGACAAGGGAGAGGTAGAAACAAGGGAGAGGGAGTGACAAGGGATAGGGAGAGAGAAGGAAGAGGGAGAGAGAGAAGGGAGAGAGAGAGAGAAGGGAGAGAAAGAGAGTGATGAGGGAGTGACAAGGAAAAGGGAGAGAGGAGGGAGAGGGAGAGAGAAGGGAGAGGGAGAGAGGAGAGAGAGAAGGGAGAGAGAGAGAAGGGAGAGGGATAGACAGAGAGAAGGAAGAGGGTGAGAGAGAAGGGAAAGGGAGAGAGAGAGAAGGGAGAGGGAGAGAGAGAGAGTAGAGGGAATGATGAGGGAGTTATAAGGGAGAGAGAGAGAGAAGGGAGGGAGAGAGAGAGAGAGAGAGAGAGAGAGAGAGAGAAGGGAGTGGAGAGAGAGAGAAGGGAGAGGGAAAGCAAAGGAAAGGGGAGGGGAAAGGAAAAGGGAGAGAATGGAGAGACAAGGAAAAGGGAGAGAGATTGGAAAGGGAGAGAGAAGGAAGAGGGAGAGAGAAGGAAGAGGGAGAGAGAAGGAAGATTTAGAGAGAAGGAAGATGGAGAGAGAAGGAAGATGGGGAGAGAAGGAAGAGGGAGAGGGAAGGAAGAGGGAGAGAGAATGGAGAGACAAGGGAGAGGTAGAAACAAGGGAGAGGGAGCGACAAGGGATAGGGAGAGAGAAGGAAGAGGGAGAGAGAAAAGGGATAGGGAGAGAGAGAAGGGATAGGGAGAGAGAGAAGGGATACGGAGAGAGAGAAGGGATACGGAGAGAGAGAAGGTAGATGTAGAGAGAAGGGAGATGGAGAAAGAAGGACGAGATGGAGAAGGGAGAGAGAGAGAAGGGAGAGAGAGAGAGAGAGAGAAGGGAGAGAGAGTGATGAGGGAGTGACAAGGAAAAGGGAGAGAGAAGGGAGAGGGAGAGAGAAGGGAGAGGGAGAGAGGAGAGAGAGAAGGGAGAGAGAGAGAAGGGAGAGGGAGAGGGAGAGAGAAGGAAGAGGGTGAGAGAGAAGGAAAGGGAGAGAGAGAGAAGGGAGAGGGAATGACGAGGGAGTTATAAGGGAGAGGGAGAGAGAAGGGAGGGGGAGAGAGAGAGAATGGAGAGGGAGAGAGAGAGAGAAGGGAGAGGGAGAGAGAGAGAAGGGAGAGGGAGAGGTTGAGAAGGGAGAGAGAGAGAAGGGAAAGGGAGAGAGAGAAGGGAGGTCAGGTATTCAGGATATCCAAGCTTCAACACAGATGCTTTAATCAGTCCCTGCTTCAGCACAGGTGGCTCAATCAGGGTCTCTGTCTTCAAACAAGCCTCTGTTTGAGCCACTTGTGCTGAAGCTGTAAAATTGTGCTGAAGCTGTAAAATCCTGAAATTCAGACCAGTTTGGGGGATTAAGGACTTGAGTTGAGCAGCCATGTGTTCAAATTCTATGATACCTATTATTTACATTTGCATCTAGAGTGCTCTTTAGAAGCGGTTTGTCTCACTTAAGAGTGATTAGAATATTCCGCAAAATCTTTTGCTGTGTACAGGAAAAAAGAGGCATAACAAACCAAGGCTGCCATCTCTTTATATCACAAGGTTACTCAGCAAACATAACAGAAAAACACAGAGAATACACAGAACAATGCAAAGAGCCACCCACATACAGAACTGGTTGATGATAAACCAATGAATACCATATTTAAAACCACATAAACATTACAAGTTACAGTACTTACAATCTTTATCAGAACTCTTATAGTCAATAAATGTGGATATGGAGAAGGGAGAGAGAAAGAAAAGGGAGAGAGAAGGGAAAGGGAGAGAGAAGGAAAGGGGAGAGAGAAGGAAAGGGAGATAGAAGGAAAAGGGAGAGAGAAGGAAAAGGAAGAGAGAATGGAGAGACAAGGGAGAGGTAGAAACAAGGGAGAGGGAGCGACAAGGAAAGGGAGAGAGAAGGGATAGGGAGAGAGAAGGGAGAGGGAGAGAGAATGGAGTGACACGGGAGAGAGGAGGGAGAGAGAAGGGAGAGAGAAGGAGAGAGAAGGAAAAGGGAGGGGAAAGGAAAAGGGAGAGAGAAGGAAGAGGGAGAGAGAAGGAAGAGGGAGAGAGAAGGAAGAGGGAGAGAGAAGGAAGAGGGAGAGAGAAGGAAGAGGGAGAGAGAAGGAAGAGGGAGAGAGAATGGAGAGACAAGGGAGAGGTAGAAACAAGGGAGAGTGAGCGACAAGGGATAGGGAGAGAGAAGGAAGAGGGAGAGAGAGAAGGGAGAGAGAGAGAGAAGGGAGAGAAAGAGAGTGATGAGGGAGTGACAAGGAAAAGGGAGAGAGAAGGGAGAGGGAGAGAGAAGGGAGAAGGAGAGAGGAGAGAGAGAAGGGAGAGAGAGAGAAGGGAGAGGGAGAGACAGACAGAAGGAAGAGGGTGAGAGAGAAAGGGAAAGGGAGAGAGAGAGAAGGGAGAGGGAGAGAGAGAGGTAGAGGGAATGATGAGGGAGTTATAAGGGAGAGGGAGAGAGAAGGGAGGGGGAGAGAGAGAGAGAAGGGAGTGGAGAGAGAGAGAAGGGAGAGGGAGAGCGAAGGAAAGGGGAGGGGAAAGGAAAAGGGAGAGAATGGAGAGACAAGGAAAAGGGAGAGAGATTGGAAAGGGAGAGAGAAGGAAGAGGGAGAGAGAAGGAAGAGGGAGAGAGAAGGGATAGGGAGAGAGAAGGGAGAGAGAAGGCAGAGGGATAGAGAAGGGAGTGAGAAAAGGGAGAGAGAAGGGAGAGAGAAGGGAGAGAGAAAGAAAAGGGAGAGAGAAAGAAAAGGGAGAGAGAAGGAAAGGGAGAGAGAAGGAAAAGGGAGAGAGAAGGAAAGGGAGAGAGAATGGAGAGACAAGGGAGAGGGAGAGACAAGGAAAGGGAGAGAGAAGGGATAGGGAGAGAGAAGGGGGTGACAAGGAAGAGAGGAGGGAGAGAGAATGGAGAGGGAGAGAGAAGGAAAAGGGAGGGGAAAGGAAAAGGGAGAGAGAAGGAAGAGGGAGAGAGAAGGAAGATGGAGAGAGAAGGAAGAGGGAGAGAGAAGGAAGAGGGAGAGAGAAGGAAGAGGGAGAGAGAAGGAAGAGGGAGAGAGAAGGAAGAGGGAGAGAGAAGGAAGAGGGAGAGAGAAGGAAGAGGGAGAGAGAAGGAAGAGGGAGAGAGAAGGAAGAGGGAGAGAGAAGGAAGAGGGAGAGAGAATGGAGAGACAAGGGAGAGGTAGAAACAAGGGAGAGGGAGCGACAAGGGATAGGGAGAGAGAAGGAAGAGGGAGAGAGAGAAGGGATAGGGAGAGAGAGAAGGGATAGGGAGAGAGAGAAGGGATACGGAGAGAGAGAAGGTAGATGTAGAGAGAAGGGAGATGGAGAAGAAGGAAGATGGAGAAGGGAGAGAGAGAGAGAGAGAGAGAGAGAGAGAGAGAGAGAGAGAGTGATGAGGGAGTGACAAGGAAAAGGGAGAGAGAAGGGAGAGGGAGAGAGAAGGGAGAGGGAGAGAGGAGAGGGAGAGAGGAGAGAGAAGGGCGAGAGAGAGAAGAGAGAGGGAGAGACAGAGAGAAGGAAGAGGGTGAGAGAGAAAGGAATGGTTGAGAGAGAGAAGGGAGAGGGAGAGGGAATGACGAGGGAGTTATAAGGGAGAGGGAGAGAGAAGGGAGGGGGAGAGAGAGAAGGGAGAGGGAGAGAGAGAGAGAGAAGGGAGAGGGAGAGATTGAGAGAAGGGAGAGGGAGAGGTTGAGAATGGAAAGAGAGAGAAGGGA
>NW_027457257.1:0-142500 GCF_040206685.1 Ascaphus truei | reverse complement strand
TATTGCTTAATTATATATTTTTTCATGTTTGTGGTTCTGAATCCACACATTAGGAAGTATAGACAGTTGCTTTCTTTCTTTCTTGCTTTCTTGCTCTCTTGCACTCTTGCACTCTTGCACTCTTGCACTCTTGCACTCTTGTGGAGAGGGAGTGGCTCAGTGAGTAAAAGACACTGAGTGGCACTGAGAGTTTGAAGCCTGGGGCCTGGTTCAATTCCTGGTGTCAGATCCTTGTGACCTTGGGCAAGTCACTTTATCTCCCTGTGCCTCAGGCACCAAAAACATAGATTGTAAGCTCCATGGGGCAGGGACCTATATTATATTATTATAAATTATATTATTATATTATTGAGCATTTCCCATTTTAAATGCAAAATTACTAACTAATATGTTTTTCTCCTTGTGCTATGAAATGCCTTATTTGAATCCAAAACTCATTGTATGAGGATAGACGCCATTGATTTTTCTTTCATTATTGCACATATGAATGTACAGCTGCAGCAGCAGCGGCCTTTATTCGAACACTTCACGCTGTGTATACTTCAGAATACCCATGTAGTGGCACGTGATCTCTTCCAACCTTCCCGCCTTATCACCCACTATCACTGCTTACTGAATAGCAGTAGGCATTAAGTGCTTGATAAGTGGCTTATGAACGCTTACTGCATAGGCGTGTGTGTGTGTCTGTGTCTATCTGAGGTACTGAGATACAGTAGGTCATTTAATTGTGTGTGTGTGCATGTACAAACTAAAAAAAAGTAACAGTGTTATTATAGCAATTACCAGTGTTACAAATATAGAAGTGCAAATAGCTAAAATGTAAGGAATCTACCGTTTTTTTTAAAAAAGGGGGGGACTATTCCATTGTGCATTTCACTTAATGTGACTTATTACCTTGCAATTAGATTTCTAGATATCTCTTGTATTTTCTAGGGTTACTCTTTGGGAGTATGTGTGAGAGCAAGAGACGGGTTGAGTGAAAGAAATAGAGTGGGAGTCAGGGTGAAAAAATGGAGAGAAGGGAAAGTGAGAGAGAAGGGAATGTGAGATAGAAGGGAAAATGAGAGAGAAGGGAGAGGGAGAGAGAAGGGAGAGGGAGAGAGAGCAGAGGTAAAGAGTGGTGTTTAAAGCGGGGGCAGTTTTAGTCGGGGAAGTAAGGCAAGGGTCATATCGAGAGAGATAAAGGGGGAGTGAGTGATAAAGGGAGAGAGAAAGGGGGAGAGAATGAGCTCTTAAAACAGGACTGCTTTAATGTTTTTAAAGCCTAAGAAATCAGATCAACATACACTGAAAATGAAGGATTTTTTAAAACCGATCGAATTGGCAGAACCAGACTGAAACAGCTTCGTACAAAGCCTTTTTAGATACAGATTGGACATGCGAGAAGGGCTTGCAGCATAGCAAACCATGCCAATTCGCATCTACTGTAGAGTGCTCTTTCGAAGTGATTTGTCTCACTTCAGAGTTTCTAGACTAGGCCGCAAAATCCTTTACGGTGTACAGGAAAAAAGAGACATAAAATACCAAGTCTATTTCAAAACAATGAATGCAACTTAAAGACTCAACATATCTGGCTGATGAATGCAAGGGTTAAACCTGGGAATACTATATTTTCAGTGTGACATGACCCTATTAAGATGCATTTCTCAAGGTTTACAAGTTACTGTATGGTTATTTTGCTGTTTAAAGTTTTTCTACCTTTTTTTGTTTAATTTCTTGAAATTACCTATGTACTGGTAGGAAGATAAATGTTTGAACAGGGGTTCTCAACTCCAGTACTCAAGCCTGTCCAACAGGTCAGGTTTTCAGGATATCCCACCTTAAGCACATGTGGTTCCATCAGGGGCTCAGTTTTCAACCAAGCCTCTGATTGAGCCAAGATATATGACACATATTACTAATGCAGGAATAAGTCATCAGAAATAGGCCCCTTGTTCAAAACAATATAACCATTTTCTCCTGGGATGTTGGAAGCATTAATATGCCTGATGACGCCATATGCTGGGCACAATGACCGAGATAGCAGCTGAGAGAAAGAGCAGAGAATGTAATAGTGTTTAAAATTGTTTCCCAATAGCTCAGATATAGCGATCAGTGAAAGAACAGTGTCCCATCAGCAGTGGCTGGACTGGATGTCTTGCTCACAAGTGCTATGTAATGTGGAAAAATGTTGCACACCAAAAATCAAAATAAATCTGAGATACTAATACCAGTGGGAGTCCGAGTGAAAAAATGGAGAGAAGGGAGAGTGAGAGAGAAGGGAGCGAGAAGGGAGTGGGAGAGGGAGAAGAGGTAGAGAGAGGTGATTAAAGATTGATTAGTTTGAGTCAGGGGAAGTGGGGCAAGGGTCATATAGAAGGAGATAAAGGGGGAGTGAGTGATAAAGGGAGAGAGAAAAGTTGAGAGATAAAGGGGGAGAGAATGAGCACTAAAAACAGGACTGCTATAACGTCTTGAAAGCCTAAGAAATCAGATCAACATACATAGACCTGAAAATGGAGGATTTTTTAAACCGATCGAATTGGCAGAACCAGACTGAAACAGCTTCTTATCAGCCATCTACCACTGAGATGTATATTCTTTCAGTGGTAGAGAATGTATCATACCCTCCATTAGCAGTGTCTGATTACAATGGCTGCAGTGAAAGAAGTTAGGGTTAGGGTATCCTGAAAACCTGGCCTGTTTGCGGCTCTCGAGGACTGGAACTGTGCAGGCCTGGCTTACAGCATAGCAAAGTAGGCCAATTCACATAAAGAGAGCTATTTAGAAGTGGTTTGCCTCACTTCAGAGTTACTAGAATAGGCCACAAAATCCTTTGCGGTGTACAGGAAAAAAGAGGCATAACATACCAAGGCTGCCATCTCTTAATATTACAAGGTTACTAGATGCTCTGCAGAATTTTATAAATGCAGTAATTAATTGAAGCCAACTAAAGTGTCACTAATTTTAAATATCTTGGCATTTGGTTTCACTCCCATTTAAAATTTGAGTTGCATATTGATAATCTGACATCCAAAATCATTGCCAAACTGGGTGTACTTTATAGGAACAAATCCTCCCTAGGCCAAGGTGCATGATGGGTTAACTTTTGTATCTTACAGACATGCTTAAATGTAGTTAGTACTGCATTGCTGTGAACAGGACACATAGTGGAAAGTTACCTTAATTAAGAGAAACTCTCCAGAGTTGTATGGGAGTCTCCTGGGCCCTCCCCTAGGTCATGCTTATAGTGCCAGCAACGCGACTGGCGAAGTGACGGGTGACGTCACCTGCGAAAGTTATAATTTAACTTTCGGGGATGTCGCTGGCGACATGGGCATTGATTGGTTCAGAGGCTGTCACATGTGGCGACAGCCTCTGAAAAATCTGATTTCCCCAGCTCCAAATTTTGAGTCGCCAGCGTTACTCCCGTCGCGTCGCACTTACTATAAGCGCTGCCTAACTGGGATGTATACTGAATGCCTGGATGTGTTCTCTGACACATTTGTACAGCAGAGAAATGTGCCAGACTCTCAACTGTGGCAAAGCTGATAGTATACTCAGGACTGCGTGCAGTAAAAATTGATCACATAATAGCAACTATTGGGAGTCCCCTGGTTGTTGATGACATCATGAGCGCTATCCTGAGTGTCATAGAATGCTGAAATATATCCAAAGCTATGTATCCAATAAATTGAGCAGAAAGAGATAGGGGAAACTGTCCAAGCATTGCTGGAGTCAGAGGTAATATGGACCGCAGCCAGTTTGTTCAACTATCTGGGCTGTGGAAATACCAGATGGGTAGTGTAGGGTGGCTGTGCACTGTAGAACCCTAAACACAGTAGTGCCACTGTTGGTCGCTGTCATCGCTGACGTAGTTACTTTGGTGGAACATATGCTGTGAAGTATGTATATACAATTATACCAAGGTACAAAAATAGGAGAATGAGAAAAGGAACATAGAGTAGTACGTCTTTGGCTAAGAGAAGAAGAAACCACTTGATTGTCTCTCTCTCTCTCTCTCTCTCTCTTTTTATATATATATAAAAATATAAAAAAGTGTAAAATGGGGGGGTTTGCGAGGTGTGAAATAGGCCTTGCAACACTACCATTTGAGTAAAAGTTGTGCCCTAAAAAAAATGTCATGGTAGGTGTGCTATGGGGTAGGGAGGGGGGCCTGATCCTTGCATTTGTCCTGGGCCCCAAGATTTCTGCTGGCGGCCCTACTGACAAGGGATTCCTCAAATTGGGCCCAGCAGAAGCTACTTCCCAAGCAAGCAATTGCCTTTTTATATTATTTGTTCTGCTTTTTACTATTATCAGTATATATATGTAACATCGCCAAAAGAAGGGTCGTGCGGTCACTGCTGTATTTCATCTCCTGTCTGCACCGCTGATAAGAGGCATAGAGGAATTTGTGAGGGCGGACCCTCGCTCTCGCAGAGGGGAGGGGTTTGATGTCTGTCTGTGTGTGTGTGTGTGTGAGAGGGAGAGAGAGAGAGTGTGTGTAAGAGGGAGAGTGTGTGTGTGTGTGTGTGTGTGTGTGTGTGTGTGTGTGTGTGTGTGTGTGTGTGTGTGTGTGTGTGTGTGTGTGTGTCACCCACCCTGTTTCCCTCTGTCTCACTTTCTGTCGCCCTCTGTCTCACTTTCTGTCACCCTCTGTCTCACTTTCTGTCACCCTCTGTTTCCCCCTGTCACCCTCTGTCTCACCCTGTCACCCTCTGTCTCACCCTGTCACCCTGTGTCACACCATGTCACCCATTTTCTCCCTGTCAACCTCTGTATCTCTCGGTATCACCCTGTCATTCTCTGTCTCACCCTGTCACCCTCTGCCTCACCCTGTCACCCTCTGCCTCACCCTATCTCACACACTCTCTGTGTCTCACACACTCTCTGTGTCTCACACACTCTCTGTGTCACACACACACGCACACTCTCTCTGTGTCACACACACACTCTTAACAAGGACTAATTGTAGTATAATGTAATACAATAAATAAACATGTCAAAAACGAATGTTGTTCTTACTAGGAATTTATTCAATTTTTTTTAAAGCGGGCCTGGGGCGGGGCTAGGTGATGAGTAGATTTTTTTGTTCAGCGAGTAGATTTTTGGGTGATTTGTCAACCACAATATATATATATATATATATGTAAGGGGGCCACTCCCGGCTTCCCTGATGTTCCTTTGCCCCTTGCCTTACCCCTGTGGCAGTGGGGGAAGGGGATGGCGACTTTTCCCAGTTGGCGCCGCTATCTGTGCCGGCGCCGTCGGGGGCCCTGATGCTCGAGCATGCGCAGATAGCCACAGCGGCCATGTTGTGTTTGGTGCGAGGTTCGCGCAATACGCAGAGGTTGGCAAGGGTAGTGGTGGCCATTACAAGTGTACAGGAGATCTGGTAGGTTGCGCAGGTGTGAGAAAATGAAACATTTCTGTTAAAATTGAATTGGAGGTGAACTGGATTCATCATCAACTCTGCACCAGTGTGAATTGATGTTCTTTAATGTTCTGATAAGGTACATGCAACATCTCTTCCTCAACCCCTGCACCACTCTCTGCCTCTTGCCTCTCTCTCTCCACCTCCCTGCTAAGCGTATTAACCCATGCCCTCTAGATCGTATCCCCTCACACCTTACTGCATCTCTTAGTCCCCACTCTCACCCACATCTTCAATTCCTCCCTATTCTCTGGCTCTTTACCCTCTTACTTTAAGCCTGTAGTGGTCACCCTTTTCTCAGAAACAACCTACACCCTATGTGCCTTACTAACTACCGCCCTGTATCCCTCCTGCTGTTTGTCTCCTAATTGCTAGAATGTCAACATTCTTAAATCACATTCCCTCCTGGATCCTTTACAACCTGCCTTTCGTACAGCTCGTTCTACAGACTGTGCTTAAAGCAAATTCCCAAGGTCACTTTTCCCTACTAATCCTACTTGATCTATCTGCTGCGTTTGATGCTCTCAATCACTCTCCTCCTTCATATTCTAAACTCTCTCTTGGTATCCGTAACACAGTTCTATCCTGGTTTTCATCATAACTTTCCTGTCACACATTCTCCATCTCTGTTGCTAACATGTCTTCGTCTTCTATTGATCTGTCTGTGGGTATACATCAGGGCTCTGTTCTGAGATCTCTCTTTCTCTCTACATACTATCATTTGGTGACCTCATCAACTCTTTGTGACAATCCTATAAATAACAAATACAAATATCAGGTCATGGGAATAAGTGATTTGGACATAAAAGTAACATTTCGGAAGTGTGGACAACTAATACATCTTGTAGATTGCCTTTACAGTGTGATGTCATTGATTCAGTAGAGTGTGTGCAGACCAGGACTGCAGTACAGTGTCACTCACATGGATGACTTGCGTGGTAGAAGCTCAAGAACAAGGATGTCAAACTCCAGTCCTCGAGGGCAGCAAACAGGCCAGGTTTTCAGGATATCCCTACTGAAAACCTGGCCTGTTTGGGACCCTCGAGGACTGGAGTTTGACATGCATGCTCTAGAAGGAGCACAGCTGTGGGTGGGAGGTGGATTTGCTTTGCATCAAATGGTTTGGAGCAAGGTTTATTGTATGTATTATCATAATAACAATGCAATGCTTAACTTTTATTTCAGGAGGGATGACTGCAGAACAGAAGTGAATATTGAAGCCATGTGTTCCTTTTCTTGCAAAAGAGAAAATTTGAAGGACAGTTGAAGAGAAGGAAAATTACTACACAGAGACAGATAAGCAATGTGTATATTTCTCATTTACCATTTAGTATTTGTCGTTTTATTGACTCCACACAATCCGACTGCTACGGGTTTCACATTGAATATTTTCATCTCTACTCTACCCCTTCCTGTGATCTGAACCATGCAAGTTTTCGTTGATTCAATACATCATGAGTAGAGGGTGGCTACAGTATGAAGTAAAGACCCAAGGACCACATCTACTAGCATTCATAACAAGAACATGTGCAGTAGCGCACAGCTGCAGTTCTATGTGATTGTTATGAAAGGTTGAGGTGGTTCAATTCTATGAATCTGGAGTGGGATGGATCCTGTTTGCATCATATGGTTTCATCTAGGCCAGTAGATTATATAACTCTCAGTACAGGTTACACATGGCATCAGTATTAGTGATTTAAAGAGGAGGAAAGCTTCAATGTGGAGAACAAAGCCAAGTAATGTTGAAGTTACTCCTTTTACCATTTACTTGGTCAGTCTGTACTGTCTACTCTCCACACAGCTGCTAAGGATCTTCCATTTTAAATACTTTCACCTCCTATTCTGCACTGCTTTGCTGCCCATTATTCAGAGATGCGTTCCAGTCATGTTTAGCACTCTGAATCTCTCTGCAGTCATTGGTTCAGCACATCATGGGTAGAGCATGGCTACAGATACAGCAAGCTATTATTATTTTACCGGCTGATCACCCATAATATTGCATTAAAACATAGAATATCACTTAATTTCCAAAAGATTCAGTGATGCTGATAATGCAGAATCTCACAACATTTCCCATCATAATGCCATAATGCACAAGTGGGAGAAATAATCCTTGCTATATCTGTACATTGTGTGACGTATTACCTCAATGACCAATGAGAGCAAGTACATCTTCTGTATAGAGCGGCTGTGTTATGATGCAGTTATTGATCATCATTGACATAATCACAAGAATCTTATGCAAAGGGAAATTGTCCGCAGCGAAGTGAGATTTCAGCCCCCAAACGTCTGTAATATTAATGCAATGTCTTACTTTTGTTGCAGTGAACACTGAAGAGACGGATCTACTACAACACTGTACAGGATGAGCATACGCTACAAGCAGCAAAATGATCTTGCAGTTGACAGTATGTTGTTCTGGTAATGTGCACAATTATTATTTATGGGCTACACACCACAGTGCTGGACATATTCTGTTAACTTCAACTCTACTCCTAACATGGAGATGTCTTCCTGGTGTTACTGATTCAGTACATCATATGCACAGTGTGGTTATGATATGATGGATTGATTTAATGAACCCACCAACCAATGATGACATCTGCATCATCTTCTGTAAAGTGCAGCTACAGCATGATATTATCAGCATTTGGTGCGGTATAATCAGAGGTATCTATGTGCTTTTGTGCCTGTTTTAAGTCCTCCAGCTTAACGCCCCTACACCTCCCACTACACAGGCATACTTACTTATGCATACACTGACATCTGGCATACCTACACACACCCCAGGGCCACTTCCTTCCCCTGATGTCAGGGAGAGGATGGGCATGCAGAGTGCAGTAAGTCTCCACGTTACTCTGGCCAACAGTCTTGGCCTACCTCCAGCATCTGTCACCCACAACATCTGTTCCCTCCTTGTAAAGTGCTGAACTATCTCACCTGGGTCAGTGCTATAGCTGATCACAGTGCCCGATCAGGATGTCACTGTGAAAGGCAGCAGTGCAGATTGACCGGTCAATCAATGCAGTGCCGCAACATATGCACTAAATGAGATTTCCGTGCCCCCAGTCAGGTTACTCCCTGGGCAGTGACCCTGCTCACACCCTCCCCTAGTTCCACCTCTGATCACAATTATCTCTCTTGGAGAGTGTAGCAAATTGGAGTTGGGGGAATCTCACCTCTGCCATGCATGGTCACAATCTGGGCACAGGACCCAAATAGTGGGCAATGTGGCACTTCTTACAGTAGAGAATAAGTAACTTTATTCTTTACTTGTGTATTAAGGACCTTATTTGCATTAAATTCAGTCCACATGGGACCAAGACTTTCTGGCTTACTGAACAAAGTGGAATTGTTTCGTAGAGGGTGGAGAATTGTATTTTATCTGAAATTACCCCCTCTGCACAAAATACAAACAATTATACCCATACAAGTACCTTGTGGAAGTTGTTGCCCTCTATCTTCCTGTGGTCTCTCCCTGTTTCTCACCGTGCCTCCTCCCATTTCCTTGCACCTCTGCGTCTCCGCATATATCCCTATACTCAGAGCCGGCTCCGGTCAGTGACATGGGATGCCCAAATATGAGCATATCCATATATGGGCATCCATGCCACTGACCGGAGCCCACTCTGTTGCGGATATGGAGAGAGACTGGGAGATTTACATCCCCTTATAATTCATATGGTGCATAGTACCGGCACGTATTGTTTTACCGGTACTGTGTACCTTCTTACTTTCACACTGGTACAGTATGTGCTGCAGTGGGACTGAGAGGGATATATTGGTAACACATAGTCATTGGTGGGGGAATTCAATCCATTTTGAAAATAGTAATGCATTGTTTTTTACTTTTTTTTTTGCAGTAATGAAGAATGAAAAAGTTCTGTTAAAATTGAATTGGACGTGAACTGGATTCAGCATTTCATCATCAACTCTGCACCAGTGTGAATTGACGTTCTTTAATGTTCTGACAAGGTACATGCAACATCTCTTCCTCTACCCCTACACCACCCTCTGCCTCTTGCCTCTCTCTCCACCTCCCTGCTAAGCGTATTAACCCATCTAATGTAATCCACATTCCTTGTCTCACTTTACTCTTCCCTTCTCACGTGCCCTCTGGAATGTCTGCTCTACGACTAACATGGTCTATTTGTACATGACCTCTTCTGCTCTCATCATCCACCACTTCTCATTCCCCTCACCCCTGTCCTACTCGATACCTCAGCTTAATTGAACTCTCTCCTCTGACATCTACCCTTATCTCTAACCTCTCCTCACTTTCTGCTTAAACTAACTATCTTGTTAACTCTTACAATGCTATCATCTCCTCCTCCCTCCTCCTCCATCATCTATATGCCCCTTCTAGGCTCTGACACACTCATCCCTCTAAGGCCGTGATTATCATGGGCACACGCTTGGTCGTCCACAGTGCGTGCGAGCGATGCAGGGCCTCCCCGTCGCCTCGGACCTCAGTGCAGGGATTGCTGGAGCGACAGGCATGCGCTAACTTTGCCTTCTGTTGCGTGCTTACTATAGACGCAGCCTAACCCATGCATTGGTTAAATTCACAAGCACGCTCTCATCACACTTCATCACATCACACTGCTGCTCTTAACACCTATGGAGGAAATCTCACAGTCTGATTTTCTACACTAAACCTTTGTCCTGTTCTGTAAAACTCTGCTCCTTTTTTTAAGGTCAAACACTACTTTTTCCTCACTCATCAACACTCCAATTTAATTCACACTGTCTTCTATGTATTTGAGTCCCACCACTGACTTTCTCCTCCCACTTAACATCCATCCTTTATTTCTCCTCAAGCCTTTGCTCACTTGAGGCAAGGTGGATGCCATCCACAAGTAGATTCGTTCTCTCCCTTCCCCCTCTCTCTTTTTCTATCTAGATCTCATTGCACTCTTGACTCCTTTTCTCCTGTCACAAAGCTGGAACCTGATCTTCTCTTCTCCCTCTACCACATGCCCTCTCAATCCTATATTCTCACTCTCACTCTCACCCACATCTTCAATTCCTCCATATCCTTTGGCTCTTTCAACTCTTCCTTTTAAGCATGCAGTGGTCACCCCTATTCTCAAAAATAACCTTGACCTTGTGTGAATTTCTAACTATCGCCCTGTATCCGTCCTACCATTTGCCTCCTAATTGCTAGAACGTCTTGTGATCTCCCGTTTGATCAACATTCTTAAATCACATGCTCCTCTGGGCCCTTCACAATCTGCCTTTCCCAATGTAACCAATTATGTACATAAAGAAAATTCCCAAGGTCCATTTTACTTACTAATCCTGCTTGATCTCTCTTCTGCTTTTGATACTGTCAATCACTCTTCTCATTCATATTCTAAACTCTTTCTTCGTATCCGCAGCAAACTTATATCCTGGTTTTCATCATACTTCTCCATCACACATTCTCCATCTCTGTTGCTAACGTGTCTTTGTCTCCTGTTGTTTTGTCTGTTGGTATACCTCAGGACTCTGTTCTGGGACCTCTCTCACTACATACTATCACTAGTTGACCTTATCAACTATTTTGGCCCTTGATATCATCTCTATGCAGATGATACACACACCTATCCACCCTACCGTCACTCCTGCAATTTAGTTCCTAGTTTCGGGTGGCCTCCTGGCTATATCCTCCATGGATGACACTCTTCTGCCTTAAACCTAATGTCTAAAACTGAGCTCCTCATATTTCCCCCTAAATCTGGCCTAATATCACCTTTCTCCATCGCAGTAAACAGTACTACCATCATCCTGTCATGAAAGCACATTGCCTAGGAGTAACATTTGACTCTTCCCTTTCCATCTTCATTCACGACACTGGCTAAAGTTTGTTGATTCTTTCTCTGTAATATTTCCAAGATTTGCCCTTTTCTCTGTCAATCTACTGCTAAAACGCCAATGCATGCCCTTATCGTATGGGTTAACATACTGCTAACAGGGCTCCCTGCTTCACAACTTTCTCATTTGCAATCTATCCAAAACTCTGCTGCTTGAATAATTTCCCTTTCTCCCACAACAGTATCTGCTCATCTCCTCCTCCTTAAATCCCTCTCCTTGCTTCCCATCAAGTTTCAGATCACCTACAAAGTTCTCCTCCTTACCTTTTTGTTAAGGTTCTCTATTAGTGGTGTACCGAGTACCCGGCGTTACCCGACACATTTCCAGCTACCCGGACATTACTCGAAACCGGCCACTGAGAAGTGGACTTGGCCGGGTAATACCCGGCGTCGGGTAATGTCAGGGCAGCTGGAAATAATCTTTTATACTTACCTTTCCTAAGACATCTAGGATCAGCAGCAGCAGTCCTCTGATGTTGGCAGCATCAGAGGTGTCTTCACCTGGCGGGGGGAGCTGCAGGAATCACTTCCACAGCACCGAAGCAGGTAAGCTGTGTCTGTGAGCCTGCAGCTCCCCCGCCGGCTGAAGACACCACAGATGCTGCCACCGTCACAGGACTGCTGCTGATCCTAGATGTCACTGCCACCCGGAAGGTAAGTGCCAAACCGTGTACCCGACCGGGTAGAACCTTTCATTTTGGCCGGGTACCCGTTACCCATTTTTTTATAGTTGAGGACCCAGTCCAACACTATTCTCTATTCATCTGCTCCTTCCTACATATCATCTTTGGTCTCGTTATGCCCTTCCTCGTCTCCTAAGCTCTACTAATAACTGTCTCCATTATACTTCTTACACCTCTACTGCGCACTCGCTCTCTTGCCTGAAACCCTTTCCCATCAATTTACCTGTGAAACTCACACACACTCAGTATATGCCAACATACCCTCTTCCACCCACATTTAAGATCAACCTTAAAATTCACAACTTAAATGAAGCATTTCAATAGCTTTTACTCGTTGCTACTGTCACTCATTCAGTCACTAACTATTGTTCCCAAGAAGTGCTTTATACTACAAGTACCCACCATTAAGGACAAGCATTGTCATCTACTGCACTTGTTCCCCCACCTGTTGTCTCTCTGTAAGTCTCCTTACATTTCTCTTAGATTGTAAACTACCCAGGACAGGGATTTACTTTCCTATTGTCTGTTTTTGTTTGTTGAACTTATTGTATAATAATTTCCTGTACTTTTTGGTCTCTCTTGTAAAGCGCTGAGTACACAATGGGTGGTATATAAATAGAGATATATGCAGAGTCTAGAGACAAGGCACACGTGTATAGGTAGCTACAGTTTATCCGGGACCGTATGCATCCTTGAAGTGCCTGTCCCAGTTATTTTCTATTGATTGCAATGTAGGAGTGTCTGTCCTGTCTTATTTTTTTTATTATTATTATTATTATTATTATTATTATATATACAAAGATATATACAAAGATTGTTTCCTGTCGTTAGCATGACATTGTGTGACACAGTGTGATGTCATTGATTCAGTAGATTGTGTGCAGACCGGGACTGCAGTACAGTTTCACTGACATGAATAACTTGTGTGGTAGAAGCTCTAGAAGGAGCACAGCTGTGGGAGGGAGGTGGATTTGCTTTGTATCACATGGTTTGGAGCAAGGTTCATTGTATGTATCGTCAATAATAATTATAATAATAATAATGCAATGCTTAACTTTTTTATTTCAAGAGGAAAGACTGCAGAACAGAAGTGAATATTGAAGCCATGTGTTCATTTTCTTGCAAAATAGAAAATTGAAGGACAGTTGAAGAGGAGGAAAATGACTACACAGAGACAGATAAGCAATGTGTATATTTCTCATTTAGTATTTGTCGTTTTATTGACTCCAAAAAATCCGGCTGCTAAGGGTTTCGCATTGGACATATTCACCTCTACTCCACCCCTTCCTGTGATCTGTACCATGCAGATTTTTGTTGATTCAATACATCATGAATAGAGTGTGGCTACAGTATGAAGTACTGACCCAAGGACCACATCTACTACCATTCATAACAAGAACATGTGCAGTAGCGCACTGCTGCAGTTCTATGTTATTGCTATGAAAGGTTGAGGTGGTGCAATCATATGAATCTTGAGTGGGAGGGATCCTGTTTGCATCATTTAATTTGATCTAGGCCAGTAGAGTATATAACTCTCAGTACAGGTTACATATGGCATCAGTATTAGTGATTTAAAGAACAGAAAAACAGGAGTGGAGAACAAAACCAAGTAATGTTGAAGTTACTACTTTTTACTATTTACTTGGTCAGTCTGTACTGTCTACTCCCCACACAGCTGCTAAGGGTTTCCATTTGAGATACATTCACCTTCTACTCTGCACTACTGTGCTACCCTCTATTCAGAGATGAGTTCAAGTCATGTTTACCACTCTAAATCGCTCTGCAGTCATTGATTCAGCACATCATGGGTAGAGCATGGCTATAGATACAGCAAGCTTTATTTTACCCTAATATTGCATCAAAAAATAGAATATCACTCCGTTTCCTACAGATTTACTGATGCTGATAATGCAGAATCTCACCCTCCCATCATAATACACCAGAGGAAGAAATAATCCTTGCTATATATGTACATTGTGTGACATATTGCCTCCATGACCATTGATGGCAAATACATATTCTGTATAGAGCAGCTGTGTTATGATGTAGTTGTTATTGATCATCATTGAGATATAATCACAAGAATCTTATGCAAAGGGAAACTGTCATTAGCATAGTGGGATTTCAGCCCCCAAACTTCTGTAATATTAATGCAATGTCTTACTTTTATTGCAGTGAACACCGAAGAGACGGATCTACTACAACAGCAAAATGATCATGCAGTTGACAATATGTTGTTCTGGTAATGTGCACAATTATTATGTATGGGCTCCACACCACAGTGCTGGACATATTTTGTTAACTTCAACACTACCCCTACCATGGAGATGTCTTCCTGTGATTGGTGTTACTGATTCAGTACATCATATGCACAGTGTGGCTATTATATGATGGATTGATTTAATGAACCCACCAAACACTGATGACATCTGTATCATCTTCTGTAAAGTGCATCTACAGCAGGATATTATCAGCATTTGGGGTGATATAATCAGAGGCATCTATGTGCTTTTGTGCTGGGTAAAGTCCTCCAGCTGAACCGCCCCCCGCCCCCCACCCCCCTACACCTCCTGCCACACAGGCAAACTTACTTACACACACAGCACACTTACTTATGCACACTGACACTTGGCATACCTACACACACACACCCCACAGCCACTGGCATGCATGCAGAGTCCTGGGCATGCAGGATGGGCATGCAGAGTACAGAATATCTCCACCTTGCTCTGGCCCGTACTCTTGGCCTACCCCCAGCATCTGTCAGCCACAACCTCTGTTCCCTCCCTGTAAATTGCTGCACTAACACACCTTGGTCAGCGCTGCAACCGATCACAGCACCGGATCATGTCACTGTGATAGGAAGCAGTGCTAATTGACCGGTCAATCAATGCCACGTGGCAACATACGCACCAAAAGAGATTTCCATGCCCCCTGACAGGCTACTCCCTGGACTGTGACCCTGCTCATCTTCCACCTCTGATCACAATAATCTCTCTTGGAGAGTGTAGCAAATTGGAGTTGGGGGAATCTCACCTCTGCAGTGCATGTAGAGTCCTGTATGCAGAGTACAGAAAGTCTCCACCTTAGTCTGGCCCGTACTCTTGGCCTACCCACAGCATCTGTCACCCACAAATAATACATACACTAATACTCCCCACAATACACACTTTAATACCTCCTCAATAATAATCTCCCCAATAATATTATAGTCTTAAACACAATATACACAATACCCCCTAACACAAGATACCCAATCTAACACTCTCCTCTGCACCTCAACATAATATACACACTATAATACCCTACACACAATATAATACTCCCACACACACACAATATACACACTATCCTCCTACCGCCATAAAACACAACCAATAATACACACACACTTTGTGGATGTTGGGACCAGCTCCTTGCATGCACCAGTAAAAGAGAGAGGCCTGCCATCCGTGCCTCCCTCCGTTTCCCATCTTCTCCCTGTCTCTCTCCCTCCCTTTCTTTGCATCTCCCTGCATCTTTGCGTATACCCAGTCAGTGACGGCTCCGGTCACGTGATGCCTTAATATGGGCTTATCCATATATCTGTTGCAGAGATGGAGAGAGACCTGGAGATTTTACATTTCCTTATAATTCATATTGGTACTTAGTACGGGCACTTATTGTTTTATCAGTACTGGGTACCTGACCGTACTGGCCTACGAGTGAGAAGGCAATATTGGCATCACACAGTTACTGTTGAATATGTCATTCAATCCATTTTGAAAATAGTAATGCAATGTGGTTTTGTTTTGTTTGCTTTTTGCAGTAATGAAGAATGAAAAAGTTATATTAAAATTAAATTGGAGGGGAACTGGATTCAGCATTTCTTCATGAACTCTGCACTTGTGAGCATTGACCTTCTTGAGTGCCCTGACAGGTACACGCAACTTTAAGACTATAATCTTCATCAACTGCTGTGCAAGCTTTCGTGCTATACCTCCCCCTCCGGTTTTGATTTATACATTTGCTCTCTCAATTCATGTCCTCTAATATCTGGAGGCTCTCTCCTAGCATTTCTCTCTACCACAGCACGTCATCCCAATGTAACCTCTCTCTTGTTCTTTCTGTTTACTGTTTCCTCACTGCTCTGTAAAACTTTTCTAATTTCTCTAACTTCCACACTCCTGCTTTTATCCACATGTTCTATACACTTTCCTTCCCCTACCTTTGCATGTGTCTACACAAAGCACCATTTGTACAGACCTCTATTGCAGCTATTTCTGCACTGCTCAATGAAATGCTCTCCTGCACATCCTATTCTCTTCCACCTTCCCTCATTCTCTACGCCCCCTCTCAAAGCCCCCTCTCTCTATGTCTCCTCTCTCTACGCCTATCTGTCTCATTCTCTTGACGCCCTTCTCTCTCTACATATCCCTATCTCTGTCTCTCTCTACACCTATCTCTGTGTCTCCTTCTATGCTCGCTGATGTTGGGGGATATCTCTTATAATCTTGGACCGGCTCATATACACATCAGGCCTCCCTACTAAGAGTGTTAACCTATCTAATGTAATCCACATTCCTTTCCTTACTTTTCTCTTCCCTTCTCCTGTGCCCTCTGGAATGTCCACTCTTACTAACAAGGCTCTAGTTGTACATAACCTCTTCTGCTCTCATCAGTCACAATCAGTCATTCCCCTCACCGCATCTTACCTGTCCCACTGATTTGCCTCTGCTTAATTAAACTCTCCTCTGACATCTACTCTAACCTCTCTTCTCTCTTCTCTCTCTCTCTTTCTGCTTAAACTAACAATCTTATTAACTCTTACAATGCTATCCTCCTATCTATATGCCCCCTATAGGCTCTGACACACTCATCCCTCTAACCCACACCTTTGGCTAAATTCCCAAACACACTCATCACACTTCCACTCGCTGTTCTTAATACCTACGGAGGAAATCTCACACTTTGTTTGATTTTTCTACAGTAAAAATGTCTCCTGTCCTGTATAAAGCTGCTCTCTAGGGCTAAATACACTACTTTTTTCCACACTCATCAACACTCAAATTTAATTTACGCTGTTTTTTTCTCTGTATTTGACTCCCTCCACTGACCTTCTCCTCCCACTTGCCATCCTTCCTTCACTTCTCCTCAAGCATTTGACTACTTCAGAGGCAAGGTGGATGCCACCCAAAAGGAGATTCCTTCTGTCCCTTCCCCCTTCTCTCCTTCTACCCAAATCTCCTTCTGCACTTGACTCCTTTTCTTCTCTTACAGAGCTGGAAGCTAATCATCTTCTATTCTCCCTCTACCACATGCCCTCTAGATCGTATCCCCTCACACCTTACTGCATCTCTTAGTCCCCACTCTCACCCACATCTTCAATTTCTCCCTATTCTCTGGATTTTTGCCCTCTTACTTTAAGCCTGTAGCGGTCACCCTTTTGTCAGAAACAAACTACACCCTATGTGCCTTACTAACTACCGCTCTGTATCCCTCATGCTGTTTGCCTTCTAATTGCTAGTGTCAACATTCTTAAATCACATGCCCTCCTGGATCCTTTACAACCTGCCTTTCGTACAGCACGTTCTACAGACTGTGCTTTAAGCTAATTCCCAAGGTTTTTCCCTACTAATCCTACTTGATCTATCGGCTGCGTTTGATGCTCTCAATCACTCTCCTCCTTCATATTCTAAACTCTCTCTTGGTATCAGTAACAAAGTTCTATCCTGGTTTTCATCATAACTTTCCTGTCACACATTCTCCATCTCTGTTGCTAACATGTCTTCGTCTTCTATTGATCTGTCTGTGGGTATACATCAGGTCTCTGTTCTGAGATCTCTCTTTCTCTCTACATACTATCATTTGGTGACTTCATCAATGCTTTTGGCCTTAGATATAATCTCTATGCGGATGATACACACACAAATCTATCCACCCCTGTTCTCACTCCTGCAATCCAGTCCCTACTCTTGGGTTGTCTCCTGGCTATATGCTCATGGATGGCACTCCACTGCCTTAAACTTAATGTCTAAAACTGGGCTCATATTATCCCCTTTCTCCATCACAGTAAACAGTACTACCATCTATCTTGTCATCAAACATGTTGCATAGGAGTAACATTTGGCTCTTCAATTCCATCTCCATTCACATGCACGGCTATGGGTAAAATGTGTTGCCTCTTTCTCTGTAATATTGCCAAGATCTTCCCTTTCCCCTCTCAACCTACTGCTAAAACTCCAATGTATACTGTTATCCTATAGGTTATTTTAACATACTACTAACAGGCCTCCATGCTTCACAACTTTCTCCTATGCAAAACTCTGCTGCTTGAATTATCTCACTTTCTCCCACAACAGTCTCTGCTCATCTCCTTAAATCCCTGTCCTGGCATCCCATCAAGTTTTTGTATCACCTACAAAGTTCTCCTCCTTACCTTTTTGTTAAGGCTCTCCATTAATCTGCTCCTTCTTGCATATCATCTTTGATCTCTCGTTATGCCCTTGCTTGTCTCTTGCACTATAACCATAACTGTCTCCTGTAAACTTCTTTCACCTCTACTGTTCTCTCACTTGCCTGAAACCATTTTCCATCACTGCACCGTACATGTGAAACTTCCTCACACTCAGTATATGCCAACATAACCTCTTCCACCCACATGTAAGACCAATCTTAAAATTCACGACTTAAATCAAGCATTTAAAAAACTTTGACTCGTGGCTACTGTCCCACACCCACAGTCACTGCTAACAACTATTGTTCCCAAGATGTGCTTTCTACTAATTGTACCCACCATTAAGGACAAGCATTGTCATCTACTGCACTTCTTCCCCCAACTGCTGCCTCTCTTTAAGTCTTCTAACATTTCTATTAGATTGTAAAGTTCCCAGGGCAAGGATTTACTTTCCTATAATCTGTTTTTATTTGTCGCACTTATTTTTTAATTATTTTTCCCCTCTCCCCTAATGATATACATATAGGTTTTCCTGTCATTTGCATGACAGAGTTATTATGGTTAACTATTGCATCATGTAGACTGCCTTTTCAGTGTGATGTAATTGATTCAGTACTTTGTGTGCAGACTGTGACTGCAGTACAGTGTCACGAACATTAATGACTTGTGTGGTAGAAGCTCTAGAAGGAACACAGCTATGGGAGGGAGGTGGATTTACTTTGGATCACATGGTTTGGCGCAAGGTTCATTGTATGTATGATCATAACCATGCAATGCTTAACTTTTATTTCAGGAGGGAAGAACAGTGAATATTGAAGCCATGTGTTTCTTTTCTGTCAGAAGAGAAATTTTGAAAGACAGTTGAAGAGGAGGAAAATGACTACACAGAGACAGATAAGCAATGTGTATATTTCTCATTTAGTATTTGTCGTTTTGTTGACTCCACACAATCCAGCTGCTAAGGGTTTCGCATTGGACATATTCCCCTCTACTCTACCCTTCCTGTGATCTGTACCATGCAGGTTTTTGTTGATTCAATACATCATGAGTAGAGTGTGGCTGCTGTATGAAGTATTGACCCAAGGACCACATCTACTACCATTCATAACAAGAACATGTGCAGTAGCGCACTGCTGTAGTTCTATGTGTTTTATTAAAGGTTGAAGTGGTGCAATCATATGAATCTGGAGTGGGATGAATCCTGTTTGCATCATATGGTTTCATCTAGGCCAGTAGAGTATATCTCTCAGTACAGGTTACACATGGCATCAGTAGTAGTGATTTAAAGAACAGAAAAAACAAGAGAAACTTCAATGTTGATAACAAAGCCAAGTAATGTTGAAGATACTCCTTTAACTATTTATTTGATCAGTCTGTACTGTCTACTCCCCACACAGCTACTAAGTCTTCCATTTGAGATACATTCACCTCCTACTCTGCACTGCTGTTCTGTCCTCTATTCAGAGATGAGTTCCAGTCATGTTTACCACTCTGAATCACTCTGCAGTCATTGATTCAGCACATCATGGGTAGAGCATGGCTACAGATACAGTAAGCTTTATTTTACCGGCTGATCATCCATAATATTGCATTAAAACATAGAATATTACTCAGTTTCCAAAAGATTCAGTGATGCTAATAATGCAGAATCTTACAACACATCCCATCATAATGCACCAGAGGAAGAAATAATCCTTGCTACACTACCGACACGTTTTATTGAAGCACGGCTAGCACCGCAAGCCGGGGGATGCCCCGGCGTGCTAGCCGCACTCCCTCAGCGTGCCGCGCATCACCGATGCACGGTCACGCGTCATCGGGTGCCTGCGCCCCCTGCACGCGCGTCCAGGGCTCCCCGAGGGAGCACTGGTGTCCCGCGATGTGGGGGACAGCGGCAGGGGGTTCCGGGGGACCCGACGGACCCGGCAGCGGAAGGGAGAAAGCCCCGATCGGAGGGCGCTCCGCTGCTTCGGCGTGCGCCCGGCACCCTCCGGCGCGTGCCAGGTTACTGCTGCGGCCAAGAACGGGCAAATGCTCGAATAAACTCGGCCGCAGCAGTATATCTGTACATTGTGTGACGTTTGGCCTCCATGACCATTGATAGCAAATACATATTTTGTATTGAGCGGCTGTGTTATGATGTAGTTGTTATTGATCATCATTGAGATATAATCACAAGAATCTTATGCAAAGGGAAAATGTCTGCAGCATAGTGGGATTTCAGCTCCCAAACTTCTGTAATATTAATGCAATGTCTTACTTTTATTGCAGTGAACACTGAAGAGACGGATCTACGACAACACTGCACAGGACAAGAGCAAACACTACAAGCAGCAAAATGATCTTGCAGTTGCAAGTATGTTCTGTAATGTGCACAATTATTATTTATGGGCTACACACCACAGTGCTGGACATATTCTGTTAACTTCTACCCCTACCATGGAGATGTCTTCCTGTGATTGATTCAGTACATCATATGCACAGTGTGGCTATGATATGATGGATGGATTTAATGAACCCACCACCCACTGACATCTGCATCATCTTCTGTAAAGTGCAGCAGGATATTATCAGCATTTGGGGTGGTATAATCTGGGGCATCTATGTGCTTTTGTGCCTGGATAAGTTCCTCCAGCTGAACCACCCCCCTATACCTGCCACACAGGCATACTTACAGAGCACACTTACTTATGCACACTGACACTTGGAATACACACACACACACACACACACACACACAGACACTGTCATGCATGCAGTGTCCTGTATGCAGAGTACAGAAAGTCTCCACCTTACTCTGGCCCGTACTCATGGCCTATCCCCAGCATCTGTCATCCACAACCTCTGTTCCCTCCCTGTAAAGTGCTGCACTAACACACCTGGGTCAGCGCTGCAGCTGATCACAGTGCCGGATCATGATGTCAATGGGATAGGCAGCAGAGCTGATTGACAAGTCAATCAATGCAGCTCCGCAATATATGCACCAAAAGAGATTTCTGTACCCCCTGTCAGGCTACTCCCTGGGCAGCGACCCTTCTCACCCCTCTCATTCCACCTCTGATCACAATAATCTCTCTTGGAGTGTGTAGCAAATTGGAGTTGGGGGAATCTCACCTCTGTAGTGCATGGTCACAATCTGGGCACTGTACCCAAATATTGGGCAATGTGGCACGTCTTACAGTAGAGAATAGAATAAGTAACTATATTCTTTACTTGTGTATTAAGGAACTTATTTGCAATAAAAATTCAGTCCACCTGGGACCAAGACTTTCTGGTTTTCTGAACAAAGTGGAATTGTTTTCCTATAATTTTATATTCTCTGAAATGTAACATCACAATAAAGTACTCCTATTTTTTTCCTTTGTGCTTTTTTATGGACTATTCCTTTATGTATTTCACTTAATGGGACTAATTACCTTACGATTAGATTTCACTTGTATTTTCTTGGGTTACTCTTTGGAATTTCTCTCTGTGTTCATTTATACTATCTTATTTAGAGCAGTCTTTGCCATTGGACCCCATTTCTTGCCAGAGAGATCTGTAACACAGAGTATTGAAGAGAGTACATAACAGTGGTGAAGTAGATTTTTATGCTTCTAGGCAGCCTCCCTTCTCACCATGTATTCTGCCCCGACGGTCTCTTGCACTGCTCCCTCCTACACCCACTCTCCTCACTCTTCCCTCCCCTCCCCGCTATCACTCAATGACCCCCTCTCATTCAATCCTGCTCCCTTACTCCCCCCTCACTCATTCTTCCTTCTGCACACACAATCCTCCCGAATATCACTCCCAAACAACACACACACTAATTCTCCCCACAATACACACTATAATACCTCCTTGTGACGATAGCTTCCACAGGCTTATTAATATTACACAAAAATAATTGGGTTTGAACTGAACGAGGCTTAAGATATAATAAATTGTATTTATTCCTTAGAATATAGGTGAACACAACAGATAATACAGTAACGAACAAGAAGTACACTTACTTAAGGGTTGGGGAATGAGAAGTATGATGTAGCATTTCTTTCAGCAGTGAGGAAATCATTCAGGTGATATCAGGTAACCATATCAGCAAACGAAGACAAAGGATATATGGGTGGACAGCAGTTTATAAACCATTCTCCTTCTATTCTTAACCTTAAGCACAGGGGATTGGTTTACAATTACCTCCAGCCACTCACTAACGTGGGAAAGCATTCTGACCCATGTCCCCCTGCTAGTTGGCACATGCGCAGTAGAACTCTGGGGGTCTCATTTCTGAAGCCCCACATTTACATCAGGAATGCCAGACAGTCTACCATTTGGAGTTCTGGCAGGAAAACCTTTGTTGAAAGGTGTTAACTGGAACACTTAAGACCTGCCCTGGTTTGGGCTTCGGATAAACAGTGAGGGTGATAAAACTCTTTGAACAGCACTTAAATCCTAGACATAGCGGCGTCCCCAGGGCCATCTGCTACCTTATGGCCCAAAAGAATCTCTTCTGGGTCTTTGTCCATACCTTAAGATACACTATTAAGCATAAAACATAAACGTATTAAAATATCCGGTTCCGTTAGGTTTAGCAGGTCCAAACTTCCCAGTTCGCATTGCCAGAACTGGGACACCATATGGTCCAAAAAGCGACTTGCTACGACCTAAGAAACCGGAGTTACACCAATGCACATTAAATCATTTTAATACAAAAATCTCCATTGAAAAAGAAATCTCAGCTTTTCACTAAATCCCCATTGAAAACAACGGGCAGCTCCGCCATAGACTTTCAATGGTAAATCGCCGCCATTGAAGTCAATGGGGGTTTTCTGCCATTGAAGTTTATGGGAAAAGTCCCGAACTTCAAGGGGGTCCATACTCCGTCGGGTTGGTCCAAGCGGGTCAAGGATGGTTCTGCAGCGATGCCGGAGCAGTGGCTACAGATACCCCAAACCCTGATCCGCTGAACCCTCCGGAACCGGAGATATGGATTCCTAAAATTCAGCATTTCTCACTTAGTCATTTTTCTGAGCCGTTTCTGCCGCCGCCGGCAAAGCCTATGGCGCGACCCGCTCTATCTGGTTCGACCCTTATCGGGGGTCCAGGATTCGGGGACCCGGTGGTGGTCGAGTGGGGGGACGCTTAGGAACTAGGGGCAAAAAGAATTTTATCCCTAGGTGCCCTAAAACAGTTTATTTCCCCGCTAATTGACGTTGAACTTGACCCAGTGATTTTAGCTCTTTTGAAGGACATTGTATCCGCTTTGCGGTTTGCGGTCTGGACGGCAGCCAACTAGGTTACCTCGAGGCATCTCCATTGAAGTCAATGAGCCCATTGAATTTCAATGGGAAACCGCCGCTCTCCCTCTCCCTCTCGGACGCCACCTGCTGGTCACTACAGGAAACAGGACGAAAACAGCACAAATTCCTATTGAAATGCATTGAGCCCTAATGGCGGCCAATGGGGACCTGCAAAATGGTGCCCGAAAAGGCGGGAAACTTACACAAAGAGCTATAATCATTAAAGAATTATTAACCCTTGTGCTCCCGGATGGATTCTAGTGTGTGTGTGATGCAAACACTGAGTAACCAGACATTACAATGGAACAGGGGAAAATACATTTACATGTCATAACAAGGGTTACATCACATTTCTGGACCTCAGCCCAGTTAACCCCTTGTCTCCCTGGTGCGGTCAGGGGTGGCCAAATGGGGTGCAACCCCTTTAATACCGGGCCACCCCCTCTCTCCCTCTACACCTCCCCTTCTTAATGCGTGTCCTGTGGCCCACTGGCCCTGACGGGGAGTGGGGCACTGCTGGCACCATTAATGAATTCAGTCTCAGAGGGATAGTCCTGGCGTGAAAGTCCATCAGCATTGCTGTTTTCACTACCCTTTTTGTGCTGAATGGTGAATTCAAATTCTTGCAAAGCCAAGCTCCATCTCAGCAGTTTGGCATTTTCCCCTGATACCCTCTGTAGCCAGCTCAGGGGATTGTGGTCGGTAATGACCGTGAAAGCCCTCCCATAGACATAGGGCTGGAGCTTTTTGAGTGCCCACACAATGGCCAAGCACTCCTTTTCAATGGTGGCATATGCCACCTCCCTGGGGAGCAGTTTGCGACTGAGATACACCACAGGGTGCTCTTTGCCATCGTCCCCCACCTGGCTCAACACAGCCCCCACACCAAAGTCTGAGGCATCAGTCTGAATAAGAAAATGCTTGGTATAATCTGGGGCAGCCAGGATGGGGGCCTCAGCAAGCGCAGCTTTCAGTGCCTGGAAAGCAGTTTCACAGGCAGGAGACCAGGTAATAAGCACAGGCAGTTGCTTCTTAGTCAGATCAGTCAGGGGTTTGGCCACGGCGCTGTACTGTGGGACAAATTTCCTGTAGTACCCTGCGGTGCCCAAAAAGGCCATGACCTGTTTCTTGGTTTTTGGAACAGGCCACTGAACTATGGCTTCTACCTTGGCTGGCTCTGGCTTGAAATGCCCTCCACCCACCCTGTGCCCTAAGTACAGGACTTCTGCCATACCTACCATACACTTAGTGGGTTTTAAGGTAAGCCCAGCCTCCCTGATTCTATCCAGCACCGCAGCTACATGTCCTATGTGGGATTCCCAGGAATTACTAAAGACAGCAATGTCATCTAAGTAAGCCCTGGCATAGCTCTGCATCCCTTCCAGTAACCTATTGACCAGGCGTTGGAAGGTAGCCGGGGCATTCTTCATCCCAAATGGCATCACCAAAAACTCATAGAGGCCACTTGGAGTGATGAATGCTGACTTCTCCCTAGCCTCCAGGGTCAGGGGAATCTGCCAGTAGCCTTTGCTCAGATCCATGGTGGTCAGATACTTTGCCCCCGCGAGTTCATCTAGTAACTCATCCATGCGGGGCATGGGGTAAGCATCTGACACCGTCCCAGCGTTGAGCAACCGGTAGTCCACACAAAACCGGGTGGTTTTGTCCTTCTTAGGCACTAGGACTACTGGACTTGCCCAAGGGCTCTGGGACGGAGTAATTACCCCTAGGGTCAGCATCTCCTCAATCTCTCTCCATACTTGTCTTGACCTCTGCTGACACTCTAAGCGTGCTTATGCAGAGGCTGCAGGTCCCCTGTGTGTACTGGGTGTTTGGTGAGATGTGTGGTCCCTGGCATGTCAGTGAAGAGGGCGCTATACTGAGCTAGCATGTCCCTGGCTTCTCCCTTCTGCCTAGCACTCAACTGTGCCCCGATCTCTACCTGCTCAACAGTGTTTCCTTGCTTTGCCTCCCCTAGGAGATCAGGCAGAGCATTGCTCGCCGGATCCTCCAGCAGTGGGCTACAAATGGCCATTACTGCTCCCATACTCGGTGCTCTGTATTCCTTTAACATATTAATGTGATATGTCTTGTGCCTCTCAGGCGCTACCTGTACAACATAGTTGCACTCATTCACCTTTCGGATAACCGGGTACGGTCCCGACCAGGCAGCCATCAGCTTGTTCTCCCGAGTGGGTTTGAGAACAAGCACCTGCTGTCCTGGGATGAATTCTCTGCTACGGGCCTGCTGGTCATACCATTGCTTCTGCTTGGTCTGAGCAGCCCTGAGGTGGTCCTGGGCCACCCCCATAAGCATCTCTAACCGGTCTCTGAGATCTACTACATACTGGATCACTGAAGCATCAGTAGCAGTAGTCTCCCCCTCCCATCCCTCACGGAAGAGGTCCAGAGGTTCATGTACCCTGCGGCCATATAGTAGCTCAAAGGGGGAGAAGCCTGTAGATTCTTGCGGTACCTCTCGGTATGCAAACAGCAAGTGCTGCAGGTGAATCTCCCAGTCTTTCCCCTCCGCCTCTATAAAGGTCCGAAGCATCTGCTTCAGGGTACCATTAAACCTCTCACATAATCCGTTTGTTTGGGGATGGTAAGGGGTAGTGCGCTGGTGCTGTACACCGCAGGCATCCCAGAGACAATGTAACAGTTCACTCATGAACTGCGACCCCTGATCAGTTAGGATCTCACTAGGGAAACCTACCCTAGCAAAAATGTTCAGCAAAGCTGCTGCCACTGTCTTGGCACTTATGGTGCCCTTGCGCTACCGCCTCAGGGTACCGGGTGGCAAAATCCACCACCGTGAGGATGTAGCACTTCCCTGACCTGCTAGGAATCATGAGGGGTCCTATCAGGTCAATCGCTACCTTCTGGAAGGGTTCCCCTATTATCGGTAGGGGTCTCAGGGGTGCCTTCACACGGTCGCCCGCCTTACCTACTCGCTGGCAGGCATCACAGGAGCGGCAGAAATCAGCCGCATCCCTGGATGCCCCCGGCCAGAAATAACGCTGCAATAACCGGGCTCGCGTTCTGGTGACCCCCTGATGTCCCGCTAACGGAATAGAGTGAGCTACCCGTAACAATTGCTGTCGGTACCCCTGGGGTACTACTAGCTGTCGCTTACCGGTCAATCCCTTCTCTATTCTCGGGTTCCCTTCTTCTCTGTATTGGAGTCCCTTATGCCATAGGCAGCGCTCAGTGCCCTCCCCTGCCTGAGATTCGGATGCCCGAAGTCTCAAGCCGGCCAGGGTAGGGTCTGCCTTCACTGCCTCCCTAAACTGGGCTCCTAAATCTGCCCCCCCCCAGTCATGTCATTGTCAGGGGAAGGGGACACGGTAAGGGGGAACAGTAAGTCAGCCTGTGGTTGCAACTGATCCTGGCTTACCTCCCTGGGCTCCTCTGTGCCCTCCGCTAACGTTGGTCCCAAAGGCTGGGGGACTGGGGTGGCCACCGCCGACATTGCTGCGGTCTGGCTCCGGGTAACCGCCGCCACTGCAGCGGGCTGGGGCACACGGTCGTAGGTGCAGGTCATCGGTCCCAGGTCATTGCCCAAAAGAATTTCAGCATCCAAACCTGGTAAAACCCCCACCTCCCGCACACCCTTGCCCACCCCCCAATCTAAAAAAATGTGGGCCACCTGCAGGAAACGTGGCTCTCCGTCAGCCACAGTGATCTGTATCCCACTGCCTGGGATCAATTCCTCTGGCCGGACCATATCAGGTCGGACCAGGGTCACTGCAGCTCCTGAATCAAGTAAGCCAACTGCTTGCCGGTCACCGACTGTGACCGGGGTGAGATGCTTGCTCCTGCCGTCCGTCTGCTGCAGGTCTGCGCTGTGATGTCCTCTGCTCCTGGCTGTAGGCACTGAAGAAACCGGGGTAGGGGTGACATGGGACGTCTCGCTGGGAGTTGTTTCCATGACCGGTCCTGGTTCTTTGGTGGAAGCCACCGCACGTGGGCTACCGGCTTTGCAGCTGGGGTGCGTTGCCCTCGATAGGGTCCGTTGGAACGCAGGGGTTCCGGGCAATCTGGTCTGATGTGACCAGTGCTGTTGCAATTGTAGCACCGGCGCTCATGCCGGAGCTCTCCCGCCTTCTGTGACCCGCTGCCCGCAGGCGGCTTTTGGGTCCACTGGGGGGTACTCACAGCTTTCTTGGCCGGCGCCGGTGGGGTTACCACTTTGGCTGGTACCTTGGCGGTCATCTGGGACCGGCTGACCACATAGTCATCTGCCATCCTCGCCGCCTCGGTGTAGGTCTTGGGCTTTTTATCATACACAAAAGCCCTCTCTGCCGGCGGGCACTGCTGCATGAGCTGCTCCTGAAAGATGAGGTCCAGCAGGCGGTCCAGCAGCAGCAGGTCCAGAGCCCTCCACCCAGTGTAACCCATACAAAGCCATGCGGGTCACATAAGTGACATAGGTCTCCTGAGGGTGCCTCTCCTCCAGCCGGAACTTACCCCGGTAAGCTTCAGGGGTAAAACCATGCTGAAACAGCAAAAGTTCTTTCAGGTGGTCATAGTCATCAGCAAACTCCTCTGTAAGCGCCATCAAAGTCTGTTTAGCCAAGCTAGAGAGTAGCGGGTCCAGGCGTGCAACCCTATGCTGGGGAAGCACCCCGTACCGCCGGCACTGCGTTTCAAAGTTCCTTAGAAACATGTCAATCCGATCAGTGCCCTCCGCATACTTGGTGAGACTGTGCTTGTCCAGTTGGAGTCCATCTCTGGGGGGTCGGACCGGGGGGCAATAAGCGGGTCTGTTCATTGCCATAGAGATAAACGTTAGGGTTAGGGTTAGGGTTAGGGTTAGGGTTATAGGGGAATACGAAAATTTAGGTATGTGACTCATTTGGGTACTAACCAATCAGAGAAGAGTTAGGGTTGAAAGTTAGGGTTGAAAGTTAGGGTTGAAAGTTAGGGTTGAAAGTTAGGGTTGACACTTAGGATTATTTTTCTATTTTTGTTTGGCCCAGGGTTATAGGGGAATACGAAAATTTAGGTATGTGACTCATTTGGGTACTAACCAATCAGAGAAGAGTTAGGGTTGAAAGTTAGGGTTGAAAGTTAGGGTTGAAAGTTAGGGTTGAAAGTTAGGGTTGACACTTAGGATTATTTTTCTATTTTTGTTTGGCCCAGGGTTATAGGGGAATACGAAAATTTAGGTATGTGACTCATTTGGGTACTAACCAATCAGAGAAGAGTTAGGGTTGAAAGTTAGGGTTGAAAGTTAGGGTTGAAAGTTAGGGTTGAAAGTTAGGGTTGACACTTAGGATTATTTTTCTATTTTTGTTTGGCCCAGGGTTATAGGGGAATACGAAAATTTAGGTATGTGACTCATTTGGGTACTAACCAATCAGAGAAGAGTTAGGGTTGAAAGTTAGGGGTGAAAGTTAGGGTTGAAAGTTAGGGTTGACACTTAGGATTATTTTTCTATTTTTGTTTGGCCCAGGGTTATAGGGGAATACGAAAATTTAGGTATGTGACTCATTTGGGTACTAACCAATCAGAGAAGAGTTAGGGTTGAAAGTTAGGGTTGAAAGTTAGGGTTGAAAGTTAGGGTTGAAAGTTAGGGTAGAAAGTTAGGGTTGACATTTAGGATTATTTTTCTATTTTTGTTTGGCCCAGGGTTATAGGGGAATACGAACATTTAGGTATGTGACTCATTTGGGTACTAACCAATCAGAGAAGAGTTAGGGTTGAAAGTTAGGGTTGAAAGTTAGGGTTGAAAGTTAGGGTTGACACTTAGGATTATTTTTCTATTTTTGTTTGGCCCAGGGTTATAGGGGAATACGAAAATTTAGGTATGTGACTCATTTGGGTACTAACCAATCAGAGAAGAGTTAGGGTTGAAAGTTAGGGTTGAAAGTTAGGGTTGAAAGTTAGGGTTGAAAGTTAGGGTTGAAAGTTAGGGTTGACACTTAGGATTATTTTTCTATTTTTGTTTGGCCCAGGGTTATAGGGGAATACGAAAATTTAGGTATGTGACTCATTTGGGTACTAACCAATCAGAGAAGAGTTAGGGTTGAAAGTTAGGGTTGAAAGTTAGGGTTGAAAGTTAGGATTATTTTTCTATTTTTGTTTGGCCCAGGGTTATAGGGGAATACGAAAATTTAGGTATGTGACTCATTTGGGTACTAACCAATCAGAGAAGAGTTAGGGTTGAAAGTTAGGGTTGAAAGTTAGGGTTGAAAGTTAGGGTTGACACTTAGGATTATTTTTCTATTTTTGTTTGGCCCAGGGTTATAGGGGAATACGAAAATTTAGGTATGTGACTCATTTGGGTACTAACCAATCAGAGAAGAGTTAGGGTTGAAAGTTAGGGTTGAAAGTTAGGGTTGAAAGTTAGGGTTGAAAGTTAGGATTATTTTTCTATTTTTGTTTGGCCCAGGGTTATAGGGGAATACGAAAATTTAGGTATGTGACTCATTTGGGTACTAACCAATCAGAGAAGAGTTAGGGTTGAAAGTTAGGGTTGAAAGTTAGGGTTGAAAGTTAGGGTTGAAAGTTAGGGTTGAAAGTTAGGGTTGAAAGTTAGGGTTGACACTTAGGATTATTTTTCTATTTTTGTTTGGCCCAGGGTTATAGGGGAATACGAAAATTTAGGTATGTGACTCATTTGGGTACTAACCAATCAGAGAAGAGTTAGGGTTGAGGGTTAGGGTTAGGGTTAGGGTTAGGGTTAGGGTTAGGGTTATAGGGGAATACGAAAATTTAGGTATGTGACTCATTTGGGTACTAACCAATCAGAGAAGAGTTAGGGTTGAAAGTTAGGGTTGAAAGTTAGGGTTGAAAGTTAGGGTTGACACTTAGGATTATTTTTCTATTTTTGTTTGGCCCAGGGTTATAGGGGAATACGAAAATTTAGGTATGTGACTCATTTGGGTACTAACCAATCAGAGAAGAGTTAGGGTTGAAAGTTAGGGTTGAAAGTTAGGGTTGAAAGTTAGGGTTGAAAGTTAGGGTTGACACTTAGGATTATTTTTCTATTTTTGTTTGGCCCAGGGTTATAGGGGAATACGAAAATTTAGGTATGTGACTCATTTGGGTACTAACCAATCAGAGAAGAGTTAGGGTTGAAAGTTAGGGTTGAAAGTTAGGGTTGAAAGCTAGGATTATTTTTCTATTTTTGTTTGGCCCAGGGTTATAGGGGAATACGAAAATTTAGGTATGTGACTCATTTGGGTACTAACCAATCAGAGAAGAGTTAGGGTTGAAAGTTAGGGTTGAAAGTTAGGGTTGAAAGTTAGGGTTGAAAGTTAGGGTTGACACTTAGGATTATTTTTCGATTTTTGTTTGGCCCAGGGTTATAGGGGAATACGAAAATTTAGGTATGTGACTCATTTGGGTACTAACCAATCAGAGAAGAGTTAGGGTTGAAAGTTAGGGTTGAAAGTTAGGGTTGAAAGTTAGGGTTGACACTTAGGATTATTTTTCTATTTTTGTTTGGGTTAGGGTTAGGGTTAGGGTTAGGGTTAGGGTTAGGGTTAGGGTTAGGGTTATAGGGGAATACGAAAATTTAGGTATGTGACTCATTTGGGTACTAACCAATCAGAGAAGAGTTAGGGTTGAAAGTTAGGGTTGAAAGTTAGGGTTGAAAGTTAGGGTTGAAAGTTAGGGTTGAAAGTTAGGGTTGACACTTAGGATTATTTTTCTATTTTTGTTTGGCCCAGGGTTATAGGGGAATACGAAAATTTAGGTATGTGACTCATTTGGGTACTAACCAATCAGAGAAGAGTTAGGGTTGAAAGTTAGGGTTGAAAGTTAGGGTTGAAAGTTAGGGTTGAAAGTTAGGGTTGAAAGTTAGGGTTGACACTTAGGATTATTTTTCTATTTTTGTTTGGCCCAGGGTTATAGGGGAATACGAAAATTTAGGTATGTGACTCATTTGGGTACTAACCAATCAGAGAAGAGTTAGGGTTGAAAGTTAGGGTTGAAAGTTAGGGTTAGGGTTAGGGTTAGGGTTAGGGTTAGGGTTATAGGGGAATACGAAAATTTAGGTATGTGACTCATTTGGGTACTAACCAATCAGAGAAGAGTTAGGGTTGAAAGTTAGGGTTGAAAGTTAGGGTTGAAAGTTAGGGTTGAAAGTTAGGGTTGAAAGTTAGGGTTGACACTTAGGATTATTTTTCTATTTTTGTTTGGCCCAGGGTTATAGGGGAATACGAAAATTTAGGTATGTGACTCATTTGGGTACTAACCAATCAGAGAAGAGTTAGGGTTGAAAGTTAGGGTTGAAAGTTAGGGTTGAAAGTTAGGATTATTTTTCTATTTTTGTTTGGCCCAGGGTTATAGGGGAATACGAAAATTTAGGTATGTGACTCATTTGGGTACTAACCAATCAGAGAAGAGTTAGGGTTGAAAGTTAGGGTTGAAAGTTAGGGTTGAAAGTTAGGGTTGAAAGTTAGGGTTGAAAGTTAGGGTTGAAAGTTAGGGTTGACACTTAGGATTATTTTTCTATTTTTGTTTGGCCCAGGGTTATAGGGGAATACGAAAATTTAGGTATGTGACTCATTTGGGTACTAACCAATCAGAGAAGAGTTAGGGTTGAAAGTTAGGGTTGAAAGTTAGGGTTGAAAGTTAGGGTTGAAAGTTAGGGTTGAAAGTTAGGGTTGACACTTAGGATTATTTTTCTATTTTTGTTTGGCCCAGGGTTATAGGGGAATACGAAAATTTAGGTATGTGACTCATTTGGGTACTAACCAATCAGAGAAGAGTTAGGGTTGAAAGTTAGGGTTGAAAGTTAGGGTTGAAAGTTAGGGTTGAAAGTTAGGGTTGACACTTAGGATTATTTTTCTATTTTTGTTTGGCCCAGGGTTATAGGGGAATACGAAAATTTAGGTATGTGACTCATTTGGGTACTAACCAATCAGAGAAGAGTTAGGGTTGAAAGTTAGGGTTGAAAGTTAGGGTTGAAAGTTAGGGTTGAAAGTTAGGGTTGACAGTTAGGGTTAGGGTTAGGGTTAGGGTTAGGGTTAGGGTTAGGGTTATAGGGGAATACGAAAATTTAGGTATGTGACTCATTTGGGTACTAACCAATCAGAGAAGAGTTAGGGTTGAAAGTTAGGGTTGGGTTAGGGTTAGGGTTAGGGTTAGGGTTAGGGTTAGGGTTATAGGGGAATACGAAAATTTAGGTATGTGACTCATTTGGGTACTAACCAATCAGAGAAGAGTTAGGGTTGAAAGTTAGGGTTGAAAGTTAGGGTTGAAAGTTAGGGTTGAAAGTTAGGGTTGAAAGTTAGGGTTGAAAGTTAGGGTTGACACTTAGGATTATTTTTCTATTTTTGTTTGGCCCAGGGTTATAGGGGAATACGAAAATTTAGGTATGTGACTCATTTGGGTACTAACCAATCAGAGAAGAGTTAGGGTTGAAAGTTAGGGTTGAAAGTTAGGGTTGAAAGTTAGGGTTGAAAGTTAGGGTTAGGGTTGAAAGTTAGGGTTAGGGTTAGGGTTAGGGTTATAGGGGAATACGAAAATTTAGGGTTAGGGTTAGGGTTAGGGTTATAGGGGAATACGAAAATTTAGGTATGTGACTCATTTGGGTACTAACCAATCAGAGAAGAGTTAGGGTTAGCGTTGAAAGTTAGGGTTAGGGTTGACCCTTACGATTATTTTTGTATTAGGGTTAGGGTTAGGGTTAGGGTTAGGGTTAGGGTATTAGGGTTAGGGTGTTAGGGTTAGGGTGTTAGGGTTAGGGTGTTAGGGTTAGGGTGTTAGGGTTAGGGTTAGGGTTAGGGTGTGGGTTAGGGTGTGGGTTAGGGTGTGGGTTAGGGTGTGGGTTAGGGTGTGGGTTAGGGTGAGGGTTAGGGTGTGGGTTAGGGTGTGGGTTAGGGTTAGGGTTAGGGTTAGGGTTAGGGTTAGGGTTAGGGTTAGGGTTAGGGTTAGGGTTAGGGTTAGGGTTAGGGTTAGGGTTAGGGTTAGGGTTATAGGGGAATACGAAAATTTAGGTATGTGACTCATTTGGGTACTAACCAATCAGAGAAGAGTTAGGGTTGAAAGTTAGGGTTGAAAGTTAGGGTTGAAAGTTAGGGTTGACACTTAGGATTATTTTTCTATTTTTGTTTGGCCCAGGGTTATAGGGGAATACGAAAATTTAGGTATGTGACTCATTTGGGTACTAACCAATCAGAGAAGAGTTAGGGTTGAAAGTTAGGGTTGAAAGTTAGGGTTGAAAGTTAGGGTTGACACTTAGGATTATTTTTCTATTTTTGTTTGGCCCAGGGTTATAGGGGAATACGAAAATTTAGGTATGTGACTCATTTGGGTACTAACCAATCAGAGAAGAGTTAGGGTTGAAAGTTAGGGTTGAAAGTTAGGGTTGAAAGTTAGGGTTGACACTTAGGATTATTTTTCTATTTTTGTTTGGCCCAGGGTTATAGGGGAATACGAAAATTTAGGTATGTGACTCATTTGGGTACTAACCAATCAGAGAAGAGTTAGGGTTGAAAGTTAGGGTTGAAAGTTAGGGTTAGGGTTAGGGTTAGGGTTAGGGTTAGGGTTAGGGTTAGGGTTAGGGTTATAGGGGAATACGAAAATTTAGGTATGTGACTCATTTGGGTACTAACCAATCAGAGAAGAGTTAGGGTTGAAAGTTAGGGTTGAAAGTTAGGGTTGAAAGTTAGGGTTGACACTTAGGATTATTTTTCTATTTTTGTTTGGCCCAGGGTTATAGGGGAATACGAAAATTTAGGGTTAGGGTTAGGGTTAGGGTTAGGGTTAGGGTTAGGGTTAGGGTTATAGGGGAATACGAAAATTTAGGTATGTGACTCATTTGGGTACTAACCAATCAGAGAAGAGTTAGGGTTGAAAGTTAGGGTTGAAAGTTAGGGTTGAAAGTTAGGGTTGAAAGTTAGGATTATTTTTCTATTTTTGTTTGGCCCAGGGTTATAGGGGAATACGAAAATTTAGGTATGTGACTCATTTGGGTACTAACCAATCAGAGAAGAGTTAGGGTTGAAAGTTAGGGTTGAAAGTTAGGGTTGAAAGTTAGGGTTGAAAGTTAGGATTATTTGGGTTAGGGTTAGGGTTAGGGTTATAGGGGAATACGAAAATTTAGGTATGTGACTCATTTGGGTACTAACAAATCAGTGAAGAGTTAGGGTTGAAAGTTAGGGTTGAAAGTTAGGGTTGAAAGTTAGGGTTGAAAGTTAGGGTTGAAAGTTAGGGTTGAAAGTTAGGGTTGAAAGTTAGGGTTGAAAGTTAGGGTTGAAAGTTAGGGTTGAAAGTTAGGGTTGAAAGTTAGGGTTGAAAGTTAGGGTTGAAAGTTAGGGTTGAAAGTTAGGGTTGAAAGTTAGGGTTGAAAGTTAGGGTTGACACTTAGGATTATTTTTCTATTTTTGTTTGGCCCTGGGTTATAGGGGAATACGAAAATTTAGGTATGTGACTCATTTGGGTACTAACCAATCAGAGAAGAGTTAGGGTTGAAAGTTAGGGTTGAAAGTTAGGGTTGAAAGTTAGGGTTGAAAGTTAGGATTATTTTTCTATTTTTATTTGGCCCAGGGTTATAGGGGAATACGAAAATTTAGGTATGTGACTCATTTGGGTACTAACCAATCAGAGAAGAGTTAGGGTTGAAAGTTAGGGTTGAAAGTTAGGGTTGAAAGTTAGGGTTGACACTTAGGATTATTTTTCTATTTTTGTTTGGCCCAGGGTTATAGGGGAATACGAAAATTTAGGTATGTGACTCATTTGGGTACTAACCAATCAGAGAAGAGTTAGGGTTAGCGTTGAAAGTTAGGGTTAGGGTTGACCCTTACGATTATTTTTGTATTTGTGTTTGGTGAAAAAAGAATAGAACATTTTTAGTTATGTGACTCATTTAGGTACTTGGCCAATGAGAGTTAAGTTCTGAACAATTTAGGGAGGGTGTGGTTTGGGGTTGAAAGTGTGGTAAGAAAAAGTGTAAGTGGGTAAGAACGTGAGGGAGGTTGTGGGTAGGTGGGTGAGGGAGGTTTAGGGATGTATGGTGGGTGTGGGTAAGGAGGTTGAAGGTTTTTGAGGGAAGGTGGATGATGAAGAGAGTGGGTAGGTGGTGTTGAAGGTGGATTAGGGAGGGTGAGTAAATGTGTCTGGGAGGGTGAGGATGAAGGTGGGTGAAAAAAGTGTGGGTCAGTTCAGGTATGGGTGAGTGGGCAAGGGTGAGGCTGGGTATTGGTGTGCAGGTAAGGGTGGTGAAGGTGAATTTTAATATGGATGATGAGGGTAGAAGGTGGGTGAGGGAGGTTGGGTGAAGGAGGGTGTGGGAAGGTGATGTTGAAGGTGGGTGAGGGATGGTTAATATGGGTATAGGAGGCTTTGTAGGTAAGGTTGAGGCCAGTAAGGTAGAGTGAACATGGGTGAGGGAGGGTGAAGATTAAGGTGGAAGAGGGAGGGTGTGTTTAAGTGGGGTTAAAGGTTGGTGAATGTAGGTGAGGTAGGGGGATGAGTGAAGGTGTGGGTGAGTGAAGGTGTTGGTGAGGGGGCAATGGTGGGTGGGTGAAGGTGGATGAGTGTGAGGGTGAAGGTGGATGAGGTGGTGGGTGATAGTGAACATGGGTCAAGAGCGGGTGAGGGAGGGCATGGAATCAGTCTGTGAGCCTGCCCTTTCTATTTTGTTGTATATATTCTATTCCCTATCCAATTGACATGTTGCATTTATATGCAGTTAGTCATTCAAAAATTTGAAAACTCTTGCATTCGTTGCATGTTAGCGAGAGGCACCCTTAGAGGTAAAGAGCTAGCTTTTACCTCACTACTAAGTACTTGGACATTGAGGACTAGATCCGTTTTGTACAGAGCGGAGCTTCTCCTCTGCCGTATGCTAGGAGTGAAGAAGCACTACTGTCTATCGTCCGTAAAGGGGTATGCTTTCTTCCCCCAATTTACAGTCGAGCTAGCGCTGCAGATGGGACAGTAGCGAAGAGTTCACTGCCTGACTCTAAAAGGGCACACTCGTGTAAAGGGAGAGAAATCAACTCAAAGCTTTATATCCTGAGAGATAAAAGCAATGCATTGTGTAGGTGTACTCACTTACCTCAACTACTTACCTCCTTGTTAGTATGTCCTTTGTGAACATCATCTTGATAGACGAACTTACCTATTTTCATACTGCAAATAAATTTTACCCAAGATAAGTGAAAAAATATAATGCAATCCCCTTTAGAGCAATGCAGTTGAGGACCCTCTTTCACTGATGGACTAAATAAACAATGCTTAGACTGAGTGAGAGAGGGGTTTGTGAGAGAGAGGGGAGAGTGGTAGTCCTTGAAAGAGAGAGAGAAAGAAAGGACATTTGTGAGAGTAAAATACAGGTGATTTAGAAGGAGCAGGGATGCTAGTCAGGGAGAGTAATAGAGAGCAGGGAGAGAAAGAGAGGGTGTGAGAAAGAAAAAGAGAGAGAGAGAAGTGGAAGAAAGAAATGTGTGTGAGAGCAAGAGACGGGTTGAAGTGAAAGAGATAGAGTGGGAGTAAGAGAGAAAAAAATTGAGAGAAGGGAGAGGGAGAGAGAAGGGAGAGGGAGAGAGAAGAGAGGGAGAGAGAAGGGAGAGAGAGAAAGCAGGGAGAGGGAGAGAAAAGGAAAAGGGAGAGAAAATGAAAAGGGAGAGAGAAGGAAATGGAGATAGAAGGAAAAGGGAGAGAGAAGGAAGAGGGAGAGAGAATGGAGAGACAAGGGAGAGGGAGAGACAAGGAAAGGGAGAGAGAAGGGATAGTGAGAGAAAAGGGAGAGGGAGAGAGATGGAAGTGACAAGGGAGAGAGGAGGGAGAGAGAAGGGAGAGGGAGAGCGAAGGAAAGGAGAGGGGAAAGGAAAAGGGAGAGAATGGAGAGACAAGGAAAAGGGAGAGAGCATGGAAAGTGAGAGAGAAGGAAGAAGGAGAGAGAAGGAAGAGGGAGAGAGATGGGATAGGGAGAGAGAAGGGAGAGAGAAGGCAGAGGGATAGAGAAGGGAGTGAGAAAAGGGAGAGAGAAGGGAGAGAGAAAGAAAAGGGAGAGAGAAGGGAGAGGGAGAGACAAGGAAAGGGAGAGATAAGGGATAGGGAGAGAGAGAAGGGATAGGGAGAGGAAGAAGGGATACGGAGAGAGAGAAGGTAGATGTAGAGAGAAGGGAGATGGAGAGAGAAGGGAGAGGGAGAGAGAAGGGTGAGGGAGAGAAAAGGAAAAGGGAAAGAAAAGGAAAAGGGAGAGAAAAGGAAAAGGGAGAGAAAAGGAAAAGGGAGAGAAAAGGAAAAGGGAGAGAAAAGGAAAAGAAAAGGGAGAGAAAAGGGAGAGAAAAGGGAGAGAAAAGGGAGAGAAAAGGGAGAGAAAAGGGAGAGAAAAGGGAGAGAAAAGGGAGAGAGAAGGCAAAATGAGAGAGAAGGTAAAGGGAGAGAGAAGGAAAAGGGAGAGAGAAGGAAAGGGAGATAGAAGGAAAAGGGAGAGAGAAGGAAGAGGGAGAGAGAAGGAAGAGGGAGAGAGAATGGAGAGACAAGGGAGAGGGAGAGACAAGGAAAGGGAGAGAGAAGGGATAGGGAGAGAGAAGGGATAGGGAGAGAGAAGGGAGAGGGAGAGAGTGATGAGGGAGTGACAAGGAAAAGGGAGAGAGAAGGGAGAGGGAGAGAGAAGGGAGAGGGAGAGAGGAGAGAGAGAAGGGAGAGAGAGAAGGGAGAGGGATAGACAGAGAGAAGGAAGAGGGTGCGAGAGAAGGGAAAGGGAGAGAGAGAGAAGGGAGAGGGGGAGAGAGAGGTAGAGGGAATGATCAGGGAGTTATAAGGGAGAGGGATAGAGAAGGGAGGGGGAGAGAGAGAGAGAAGGGAGTGGAGAGAGAGAGAAGGGAGAGGGAGAGCAAAGGAAAGGGGAGGGGAAAGGAAAAGGGAGAGAATGGAGAGACAAGGAAAAGGGAGAGAGATTGGAAAGGGAGAGAGAAGGAAGAGGGAGAGAGAAGGAAGAGGGAGAGAGAATGGATAGGGAGAGAGAAGGGAGAGAGAAGGCAGAGGGATAGAGAAGGGAGTGAGAAAATGGAGAGAGAAAGAAAAGGGAGAGAGAAGGAAAAGGGAGAGAGAAGGAAAAGGGAGAGAGAAGGAAAGGGAGAGAGAAGGGATAGGGAGAGCGAAGGAAGAGGGAGAGAGAAAAGGGAGAGAGAGAGAGAAGGGAGAGAAAGAGAGTGATGAGGGAGTGACAAGGAAAAGGGAGAGAGAAGGGAGAGGGAGAGAGAAGGGAGAGGGAGAGAGGAGAGAGAAAAGGGAGAGAGAGAGAAGGGAGAGGGAGAGAGAGAGGTAGAGGGAATGACGAGGGAGTTATAAGGGAGAGGGAGAGAGAAGGGAGGGGGAGAGAGAGAGAAGGGAGTGGAGAGAGAGAGAAGGGAGTGGAGAGAGAGAGAAGGGAGAGGGAGAGCGAAGGAAAGGGGAGGCAAGGAAAAGGGAGAGAATGGAGAGATAAGGAAAAGGGAGAGAGCATGGAAAGGGAGAGAGCATGGAAAGGGAGTGAGAAGTAAGAGGGAGAGAGAAGGAAGAGGGAGAGAGAAGGGATAGGGAGAGAGAATGGAGAGACAAGGGAGAGGGAGAGACAAGGAAAGGGAGAGAGAAGGGATAGGGAGAGAGAAGGGAGAGGGAGAGAGAAGGGGGTGACAAGGGAGAGAGGAGGGAGAGAGAAGGGAGAGGGAGAGAGAAGGAAAAGGGAGGGGAAAGGAAAAGGGAGAGAGAAGGAAGAGGGAGGGAGAAGGAAGATGGAGAGAGAAGGAAGATGGAGAGAGAAGGAAGATGGAGAGAGAAGGAAGATGGAGAGAGAAGGAAGAGGGAGAGAGAAGGAAGAGGGAGAGAGAAGGAAGAGGGAGAGAGAAGGAAGAGGGAGAGAGAAGGAAGAGGGAGAGAGAAGGAAGAGGGAGAGAGAAGGAAGAGGGAGAGAGAATGGAGAGACAAGGGAGAGGTAGAAACAAGGGAGAGGGAGCGACAAGGGATAGGGAGAGAGAAGGAAGAGGGAGAGAGAGAAGGAAGAGGGAGAGAGAGAAGGAAGAGGGAGAGAGAGAAGGAAGAGGGAGAGAGAGAAGGGATACGGAGAGAGAGAAGGTAGATGTAGAGAGAAGGGAGATGGAGAAGAAGGAAGATGGAGAAGGGAGAGAGAGAGAGAGAGAGAGAGAGAGAGAGATGAGGGAGTGACAAGGAAAATGGAGAGAGAAGGGAGAGTGAGAGAGAAGGGAGAGGGAGAGAGGAGAGAGAAGGGAGAGAGAGAAGAGAGAGGGAGAGACAGAGAGAAGGAAGAGGGTGAGAGAGAAAGGAATGGTTGAGAGAGAGAAGGGAGAGGGAGAGGGAATGACGAGGGAGTTATAAGGGAGAGGGAGAGAGAAGGGAGGGGGAGAGAGAGAAGGGAGTGGAGAGAGAGAGAAGGGAGAGGGAGAGCGAAGGAAAGGGTAGGGGAAAGGAAAAGGGAGAGAATGGAGAGATAAGGAAAAGGGAGATAGCATGGAAAGGGAGAGAGACGGAAGAGGGAGAGAGAAGGAAGAGGGAGAGAGAAGGGATAGGGAGAGAGAAGGGAGAGAAAGGCAGAGGGATAGAGAAGGGAGTGAGAAAAGGGAGAGAGAAAGAAAAGGGAGAGAGAAGGGAAAAGGAGAGAGAAGGAAAAGGGAGAGAGAAGGAAAAGGGAGAGAGAATGAAAGGGAGAGGGAAGGAAAAGGGAGAGAGAATGGAGAGACAAGGGAGAGGGAGAGACAAGGAAAGGGAGAGAGAAGGGATAGGGAGAGAGAAGGGAGAGGGAGAGAGGAGGGGGTGACAAGGGAGAGAGGAGGGAGAGAGAAGGGAGAGGGAGAGAGAAGGAAAAGGGAGCGGAAAGGAAAAGGGAGAGAGAATGGAAAGGGAGAGAGAAGGAAGATGGAGAGAGAAGGAAGATGGAGAGAGAAGGAAGATGGAGAGAGAAGGAAGAGGGAGAGGGAAGGAAGAGGGAGAGGGAAGGAAGAGGGAGAGAGAATGGAGAGACAAGGGAGAGGTAGAAACAAGGCAGAGGGAGCGACAAGGGATAGGGAGAGAGAAGGAAGAGGGAGAGAGAAAAGGGATAGGGAGAGAGAGAAGGGATACGGAGAGAGAGAAGGGATACGGAGAGAGAGAAGGGATACGGAGAGAGAGAAGGGATACGGAGAGAGAGAAGGTAGATGTAGAGAGAAGGGAGATGGAGAAAGAAGGAAGATGGAGAAGGGAGAGAGAGAGAAGGGAGAGAGAGAGAGAGAGGGAGAGAGAGAGAGTGATGAGGGAGTGACAAGGAAAAGGGAGAGAGAAGGGAGAGAGAAGGGAGAGGGAGAGAGGAGAGAGAGAAGGGAGAGAGAGAGAAGGGAGAGGGAGAGACAGAGAGAAGGAAGAGGGTGAGAGAGAAGGGAAAGGGAGAGAGAGAGAAGGGAGAGAGAGAAGGGAGAGGGAGAGAGAGAGGTAGAGGGAATGACGAGGGAGTTATAAGGGAGAGGGAGAGAGAAGGGAGGGGGAGAGAGAGAGAGAAGGGAGTGGAGAGAGAGAGAAGGGAGAGGGAGAGCGAAGGAAAGGGGAGGGGAAAGGAAAAGGGAGAGAATGGAGAGATAAGGAAAAGGGAGAGAGCATGGAGAGGGAGAGAGAAGGGAGAGGGAGAGAGGAGAGAGAGAAGGGAGAGTGAGAGAAGGGAGAGGGAGAGACAGAGAGAAGGAAGAGGGTGAGAGAGAAGGGAAAGGGAGAGAGAGAGAGAAGGGAGAGGGAGAGAGAGAGGTAGAGGGAATGACGAGGGAGTTATAAGGGAGAGGGAGAGAGAAGGGAGGGGGAGAGAGAGAGAGAAGGGAGTGGAGAGAGAGAGAGAAGGGAGAGGGAGAGCGAAGGAAAGGGGAGGGGAAAGGAAAAGGGAGAGAATGGAGAGATAAGGAAAAGGGAGAGAGCATGGAAAGGGAGAGAGAAGTAAGAGGGAGAGAGAAGGAAGAGGGAGAGAGAAGGTATAGGGAGAGAGAAGGGAGAGGGAGATAGAAGGGGGTGACAAGGGAGAGAGGAGGGAGAGAGAAGGGAGAGGGAGAGAGAAGGAAAAGGGAGGGAAAAGGAAAAGGGAGAGAGAATGGAAAGGGAGAGAGAAGGAAGATGGAGAGAGAAGGAAGATGGAGAGAGAAGGAAGATGGAGAGAGAAGGAAGATGGGGAGAGAAGGAAGAGGGAGAGGGAAGGAAGAGGGAGAGAGAATGGAGAGACAAGGGAGAGGTAGAAACAAGGGAGAGGGAGCGACAAGGGATAGGGAGAGAGAAGGAAGAGGGAGAGAGAGAAGGGATAGGGAGAGAGAGAAGGGATAGGGAGAGAGAGAAGGGATACGGAGAGAGAGAAGGTAGATGTAGAGAGAAGGGAGATGGAGAAAGAAGGAAGATGGAGAAGGGAGAGAGAGAGAAGGGAGAGAGAGTGATGAGGGAGTGACAAGGAAAAGGGATTGAGAAGGGAGAGGGAGAGAGAAGGTAGAGGGAGAGAGGAGAGAGAGAAGGGAGAGAGAGAAGGGAGAGGGAGAGGGAGAGAGAAGGAAGAGGGTGAGAGAGAAGGGAAAGGGAGAGAGAGAAGGGAGAGGGAATGACGAGGGAGTTATAAGGGAGAGGGAGAGAGAAGGGAGGGGGAGAGAGAGAATGGAGAGGGAGAGAGAGAGAGAGAGAGAGAAGGGAGAGGGAGAGAGAGAAGGAAGAGGGAGAGAGAGAAGGAAGAGGGAGAGAGAGAAGGAAGAGGGAGAGAGAGAAGGGATACGGAGAGAGAGAAGGTAGATGTAGAGAGAAGGGAGATGGAGAAGAAGGAAGATGGAGAAGGGAGAGAGAGAGAGAGAGAGAGAGAGAGAGAGAGAGAGATGAGGGAGTGACAAGGAAAATGGAGAGAGAAGGGAGAGTGAGAGAGAAGGGAGAGGGAGAGAGGAGAGAGAAGGGAGAGAGAGAAGAGAGAGGGAGAGACAGAGAGAAGGAAGAGGGTGAGAGAGAAAGGAATGGTTGAGAGAGAGAAGGGAGAGGGAGAGGGAATGACGAGGGAGTTATAAGGGAGAGGGAGAGAGAAGGCAGGGGGAGAGAGAGAAGGGAGTGGAGAGAGAGAGAAGGGAGAGGGAGAGCGAAGGAAAGGGTAGGGGAAAGGAAAAGGGAGAGAATGGAGAGATAAGGAAAAGGGAGATAGCATGGAAAGGGAGAGAGACGGAAGAGGGAGAGAGAAGGAAGAGGGAGAGAGAAGGGATAGGGAGAGAGAAGGGAGAGAAAGGCAGAGGGATAGAGAAGGGAGTGAGAAAAGGGAGAGAGAAAGAAAAGGGAGAGAGAAGGGAAAAGGAGAGAGAAGGAAAAGGGAGAGAGAAGGAAAGGGAGAGAGAAGGAAAGGGAGAGGGAAGGAAACGGGAGAGAGAATGGAGAGACAAGGGAGAGGGAGAGACAAGGAAAGGGAGAGAGAAGGGATAGGGAGAGAGAAGGGAGAGGGAGAGAGGAGGGGGTGACAAGGGAGAGAGGAGGGAGAGAGAAGGGAGAGGGAGAGAGAAGGAAAAGGGAGCGGAAAGGAAAAGGGAGAGAGAATGGAAAGGGAGAGAGAAGGAAGATGGAGAGAGAAGGAAGATGGAGAGAGAAGGAAGATGGAGAGAGAAGGAAGAGGGAGAGGGAAGGAAGAGGGAGAGGGAAGGAAGAGGGAGAGAGAATGGAGAGACAAGGGAGAGGTAGAAACAAGGCAGAGGGAGCGACAAGGGATAGGGAGAGAGAAGGAAGAGGGAGAGAGAAAAGGGATACGGAGAGAGAGAAGGGATACGGAGAGAGAGAAGGGATACGGAGAGAGAGAAGGGATACGGAGAGAGAGAAGGGATACGGAGAGAGAGAAGGTAGATGTAGAGAGAAGGGAGATGGAGAAAGAAGGAAGATGGAGAAGGGAGAGAGAGAGAAGGGAGAGAGAGAGAGAGAGGGAGAGAGAGAGAGTGATGAGGGAGTGACAAGGAAAAGGGAGAGAGAAGGGAGAGAGAAGGGAGAGGGAGAGAGGAGAGAGAGAAGGGAGAGAGAGAGAGGGGAGAGGGAGAGACAGAGAGAAGGAAGAGGGTGAGAGAGAAGGGAAAGGGAGAGAGAGAGAAGGGAGAGAGAGAAGGGAGAGGGAGAGAGAAGGGAGGGGGAGAGAGAGAGAGAAGGGAGTGGAGAGAGAGAGAAGGGAGAGGGAGAGCGAAGGAAAGGGGAGGGGAAAGGAAAAGGGAGAGAATGGAGAGATAAGGAAAAGGGAGAGAGCATGGAGAGGGAGAGAGAAGGGAGAGGGAGAGAGGAGAGAGAGAAGGGAGAGTGAGAGAAGGGAGAGGGAGAGACAGAGAGAAGGAAGAGGGTGAGAGAGAAGGGAAAGGGAGAGAGAGAGAGAAGGGAGAGGGAGAGAGAGAGGTAGAGGGAATGACGAGGGAGTTATAAGGGAGAGGGAGAGAGAAGGGAGGGGGAGAGAGAGAGAGAAGGGAGTGGAGAGAGAGAGAGAAGGGAGAGGGAGAGCGAAGGAAAGGGGAGGGGAAAGGAAAAGGGAGAGAATGGAAAGATAAGGAAAAGGGAGAGAGCATGGAAAGGGAGAGAGAAGTAAGAGGGAGAGAGAAGGAAGAGGGAGAGAGAAGGTATAGGGAGAGAGAAGGGAGAGGGAGATAGAAGGGGGTGACAAGGGAGAGAGGAGGGAGAGAGAAGGGAGAGGGAGAGAGAAGGAAAAGGGAGGGAAAAGGAAAAGGGAGAGAGAATGGAAAGGGAGAGAGAAGGAAGATGGAGAGAGAAGGAAGATGGAGAGAGAAGGAAGATGGAGAGAGAAGGAAGATGGGGAGAGAAGGAAGAGGGAGAGGGAAGGAAGAGGGAGAGAGAATGGAGAGACAAGGGAGTGGTAGAAACAAGGGAGAGGGAGCGACAAGGGATAGGGAGAGAGAAAGAAAAGGGAGAGAGAGAAGGGATAGGGAGAGAGAGAAGGGATAGGGAGAGAGAGAAGGGATAGGGAGAGAGAGAAGGTAGATGTAGAGAGAAGGGAGATGGAGAAAGAAGGAAGATGGAGAAGGGAGAGAGAGAGAAGGGAGAGAGAGAGAGTGATGAGGGAGTGACAAGGAAAAGGGATTGAGAAGGGAGAGGGAGAGAGAAGGTAGAGGGAGAGAGGAGAGAGAGAAGGGAGAGAGAGAAGGGAGAGGGAGAGGGAAGGAAGAGGGAGAGAGAAGGAAGAGGGAGAGAGAAGGAAGAGGGAGAGAGAAGGAAGAGGGAGAGAGAATGGAGAGACAAGGGAGAGGTAGAAACAAGGGAGAGGGAGCGACAAGGGATAGGGAGAGAGAAGGAAGAGGGAGAGAGAAGGAAGAGGGAGAGAGAGAAGGAAGAGGGAGAGAGAGAAGGAAGAGGGAGAGAGAGAAGGGATACGGAGAGAGAGAAGGTAGATGTAGAGAGAAGGGAGATGGAGAAGAAGGAAGATGGAGAAGGGAGAGAGAGAGAGAGAGAGAGAGAAGAGAGAGAGAGAGAGAGAGAGAGAGAGAGATGAGGGAGTGACAAGGGAAATGGAGAGAGAAGGGAGAGTGAGAGAGAAGGGAGAGGGAGAGAGGAGAGAGAAGGGAGAGAGAGAAGAGAGAGGGAGAGACAGAGAGAAGGAAGAGGGTGAGAGAGAAAGGAATGGTTGAGAGAGAGAAGGGAGAGGGAGAGGGAATGACGAGGGAGTTATAAGGGAGAGGGAGAGAGAAGGGAGGGGGAGAGAGAGAAGGGAGTGGAGAGAGAGAGAAGGGAGAGGGAGAGCGAAGGAAAGGGTAGGGGAAAGGAAAAGGGAGAGAATGGAGAGATAAGGAAAAGGGAGATAGCATGGAAAGGGAGAGAGACGGAAGAGGGAGAGAGAAGGAAGAGGGAGAGAGAAGGGATAGGGAGAGAGAAGGGAGAGAAAGGCAGAGGGATAGAGAAGGGAGTGAGAAAAGGGAGAGAGAAAGAAAAGGGAGAGAGAAGGGAAAAGGAGAGAGAAGGAAAAGGGAGAGAGAAGGAAAAGGGAGAGAGAAGGAAAGGGAGAGGGAAGGAAAAGGGAGAGAGAATGGAGAGACAAGGGAGAGGGAGAGACAAGGAAAGGGAGAGAGAAGGGATAGGGAGAGAGAAGGGAGAGGGAGAGAGGAGGGGGTGACAAGGGAGAGAGGAGGGAGAGAGAAGGGAGAGGGAGAGAGAAGGAAAAGGGAGCGGAAAGGAAAAGGGAGAGAGAATGGAAAGGGAGAGAGAAGAAAGATGGAGAGAGAAGGAAGATGGAGAGAGAAGGAAGATGGAGAGAGAAGGAAGAGGGAGAGAGAATGGAGAGACAAGGGAGAGGTAGAAACAAGGCAGAGGGAGCGACAAGGGATAGGGAGAGAGAAGGAAGAGGGAGAGAGAAAAGGGATAGGGAGAGAGAGAAGGGATACGGAGAGAGAGAAGGGATACGGAGAGAGAAGGGATACGGAGAGAGAGAAGGTAGATGTAGAGAGAAGGGAGATGGAGAAAGAAGGAAGATGGAGAAGGGAGAGAGAGAAGGGAGAGGGAGAGAGAGAGGTAGAGGGAATGACGAGGGAGTTATAAGGGAGAGGGAGAGAGAAGGGAGGGGGAGAGAGAGAGAGAAGGGAGTGGAGAGAGAGAGAAGGGAGAGGGAGAGCGAAGGAAAGGGGAGGGGAAACTAAAAGGGAGAGAATGGAGAGATAAGGAAAAGGGAGAGAGCATGGAGAGGGAGAGAGAAGGGAGAGGGAGAGAGGAGAGAGAGAAGGGAGAGGGAGAGAGAGAGGTAGAGGGAATGACGAGGGAGTTATAAGGGAGAGGGAGAGAGAAGGGAGGGGGAGAGAGAGAGAGAAGGGAGTGGAGAGAGAGAGAGAAGGGAGAGGGAGAGCGAAGGAAAGGGGAGGGGAAAGGAAAAGGGAGAGAATGGAGAGATAAGGAAAAGGGAGAGAGCATGGAAAGGGAGAGAGAAGTAAGAGGGAGAGAGAAGGAAGAGGGAGAGAGAAGGTATAGGGAGAGAGAAGGGAGAGGGAGATAGAAGGGGGTGACAAGGGAGAGAGGAGGGAGAGAGAAGGGAGAGGGAGAGAGAAGGAAAAGGGAGGGGAAAGGAAAAGGGAGAGAGAATGGAAAGGGAGAGAGAAGGAAGATGGAGAGAGAAGGAAGATGGAGAGAGAAGGAAGATGGAGAGAGAAGGAAGATGGGGAGAGAAGGAAGAGGGAGAGAGAAGGAAGAGGGAGAGAGAATGGAGAGACAAGGGAGAGGTAGAAACAAGGGAGAGGGAGCGACAAGGGATAGGGAGAGAGAAGGAAGAGGGAGAGAGAGAAGGGATAGGGAGAGAGAGAAGGGATAGGGAGAGAGAGAAGGGATACGGAGAGAGAGAAGGTAGATGTAGAGAGAAGGGAGATGGAGAAAGAAGGAAGATGGAGAAGGGAGAGAGAGAGAAGGGAGAGAGAGAGAGTGATGAGGGAGTGACAAGGAAAAGGGATTGAGAAGGGAGAGGGAGAGAGAAGGTAGAGGGAGAGAGGAGAGAGAGAAGGGAGAGAGAGAAGGGAGAGGGAGAGGGAGAGAGAAGGAAGAGGGTGAGTGAGAAGGGAAAGGGAGAGAGAGAAGGGAGAGGGAATGACGAGGGAGTTAAAAGGGAGAGGGAGAGAGAAGGGAGGGGGAGAGAGAGAAGGGAGAGGGAGAGAGAGAGGTAGAGGGAATGACGAGGGAGTTATAAGGGAGAGGGAGAGAGAAGGGAGGGGGAGAGAGAGAGAGAAGGGAGTGGAGAGAGAGAGAGAAGGGAGAGGGAGAGCGAAGGAAAGGGGAGGGGAAAGGAAAAGGGAGAGAATGGAGAGATAAGGAAAAGGGAGAGAGCATGGAAAGGGAGAGAGAAGTAAGAGGGAGAGAGAAGGAAGAGGGAGAGAGAAGGTATAGGGAGAGAGAAGGGAGAGGGAGATAGAAGGGGGTGACAAGGGAGAGAGGAGGGAGAGAGAAGGGAGAGGGAGAGAGAAGGAAAAGGGAGGGGAAAGGAAAAGGGAGAGAGAATGGAAAGGGAGAGAGAAGGAAGATGGAGAGAGAAGGAAGATGGAGAGAGAAGGAAGATGGAGAGAGAAGGAAGATGGGGAGAGAAGGAAGAGGGAGAGAGAAGGAAGAGGGAGAGAGAATGGAGAGACAAGGGAGAGGTAGAAACAAGGGAGAGGGAGCGACAAGGGATAGGGAGAGAGAAGGAAGAGGGAGAGAGAGAAGGGATAGGGAGAGAGAGAAGGGATAGGGAGAGAGAGAAGGGATACGGAGAGAGAGAAGGTAGATGTAGAGAGAAGGGAGATGGAGAAAGAAGGAAGATGGAGAAGGGAGAGAGAGAGAAGGGAGAGAGAGAGAGTGATGAGGGAGTGACAAGGAAAAGGGATTGAGAAGGGAGAGGGAGAGAGAAGGTAGAGGGAGAGAGGAGAGAGAGAAGGGAGAGAGAGAAGGGAGAGGGAGAGGGAGAGAGAAGGAAGAGGGTGAGTGAGAAGGGAAAGGGAGAGAGAGAAGGGAGAGGGAATGACGAGGGAGTTAAAAGGGAGAGGGAGAGAGAAGGGAGGGGGAGAGAGAGAATGGAGAGGGAGAGAGAGAGAGAGAAGGGAGAGGGAGAGAGAGAGAAGGGAGAGGGAGAGGTTGAGAAGGGAGAGAGAGAGAAGGGAAAGGGAGAGAGAGAGAAGGGAGGTCAGGTGTTCAGGATATCCAAGCTTCAACACAGATGCTTTAATCAGTCCCTGCTTCAGCACAGGTGGCTCAATCAGGGTCTCTGTCTTCAAACAAGCCTCTGTTTGAGCCACTTGTGCTGAAGCTGTAAAATTGTGCTGAAGCTGTAAAATCCTCAAATTCAGACCAGTTTGGGGGATTAAGGACTTGAGTTGAGCAGCCATGTGTTCAAATTCTATGATACCTATTATTTACATTTGCATCTAGAGTGCTCTTTAGAAGCGGTTTGTCTCACTTAAGAGTGATTAGAATAGGCCGCAAAATCTTTTGCTGTGTACAGGAAAAAAGAGGCATAACAAACCAAGGCTGCCATCTCTTTATATCACAAGGTTACTCAGCAAACATAACAGAAAAACACAGAGAATACACAGAACAATGCAAAGAGCCACCCACAAACAGAACTGGTTGATGATAAACCAATGAATACCAAATTTCAAACCACAGAAACATTAACATTCACAGTATTTACAATCTTTAACAGAACTCTTATGGAGACAATAAAGGGGGTAGGTGCTCTGGGGAATTTCATACACATGAGCCCCACAAACAGGGCTGGTTGATGATAAACCAATGAATACCATATTTAAAACCACATAAACATTACAAGTTACAGTACTTACAATCTTTATCAGAACTCTTATAGTCAATAAATGTGGATATGGAGAAGGGAGAGAGAAAAAAAAGGGAGAGAGAAGGGAAAGGGAGAGAGAAGGAAAGGGGAGAGAGAAGGAAAGGGAGATAGAAGGAAAAGGGAGAGAGAAGGAAAAGGAAGAGAGAATGGAGAGACAAGGGAGAGGTAGAAACAAGGGAGAGGGAGCGACAAGGAAAGGGAGAGAGAAGGGATAGGGAGAGAGAAGGGAGAGGGAGAGAGAATGGAGTGACACGGGAGAGAGGAGGGAGAGAGAAGGGAGAGAGAAGGAGAGAGAAGGAAAAGGGAGGGGAAAGGAAAAGGGAGAGAGAAGGAAGAGGGAGAGAGAAGGAAGAGGGAGAGAGAAGGAAGAGGGAGAGAGAAGGAAGAGGGAGAGAGAAGGAAGAGGGAGAGAGAATGGAGAGACAAGGGAGAGGTAGAAACAAGGGAGAGTGAGCGACAAGGGATAGGGAGAGAGAAGGAAGAGGGAGAGAGAGAAGGGAGAGAGAGAGAGAAGGGAGAGAAAGAGAGTGATGAGGGAGTGACAAGGAAAAGGGAGAGAGAAGGGAGAGGGAGAGAGAAGGGAGAAGGAGAGAGGAGAGAGAGAAGGGAGAGAGAGAGAAGGGAGAGGGAGAGACAGACAGAAGGAAGAGGGTGAGAGAGAAGGGAAAGGGAGAGAGAGAGAGAAGGGAGAGGGAGAGAGAGAGGTAGAGGGAATGATGAGGGAGTTATAAGGGAGAGGGAGAGAGAAGGGAGGGGGAGAGAGAGAGAGAAGGGAGTGGAGAGAGAGAGAAGGGAGAGGGAGAGCGAAGGAAAGGGGAGGGGAAAGGAAAAGGGAGAGAATGGAGAGACAAGGAAAAGGGAGAGAGATTGGAAAGGGAGAGAGAAGGAAGAGGGAGAGAGAAGGAAGAGGGAGAGAGAAGGAAGAGGGAGAGAGAAGGGATAGGGAGAGAGAAGGGAGAGAGAAGGCAGAGGGATAGAGAAGGGAGTGAGAAAAGGGAGAGAGAAGGGAGAGAGAAAGGAGAGAGAAAGAAAAGGGAGAGAGAAAGAAAGGGAGAGAGAAGGAAAAGGGAGAGAGAACGAAAGGGAGAGAGAATGGAGAGACAAGGGAGAGGGAGAGACAAGGAAAGGGAGAGAGAAGGGATAGGGAGAGAGAAGGGGGTGACAAGGAAGAGAGGAGGGAGAGAGAAGGGAGAGGGAGAGAGAAGGAAAAGGGAGGGGAAAGGAAAAGGGAGAGAGAAGGAAGATGGAGAGAGAAGGAAGAGGGAGAGAGAAGGAAGAGGGAGAGAGAAGGAAGAGGGAGAGAGAAGGAAGAGGGAGAGAGAAGGAAGAGGGAGAGAGAAGGAAGAGGGAGAGAGAAGGAAGAGGGAGAGAGAAGGAAGAGGGAGAGAGAAGGAAGAGGGAGAGAGAAGGAAGAGGGAGAGAGAAGGAAGAGGGAGAGAGAATGGAGAGACAAGGGAGAGGTAGAAACAAGGGAGAGGGAGCGACAAGGGATAGGGAGAGAGAAGGAAGAGGGAGAGAGAGAAGGGATAGGGAGAGAGAGAAGGGATAGGGAGAGAGAGAAGGGATACGGAGAGAGAGAAGGTAGATGTAGAGAGAAGGGAGATGGAGAAGAAGGAAGATGGAGAAGGGAGAGAGAGAGAGAGAGAGAGAGAGAGAGAGAGAGAGAGAGAGAGAGAGAGAGAGAAGGGAGAGAGAGAGAGTGATGAGGGAGTGACAAGGAAAAGGGAGAGAGAAGGGAGAGGGAGAGAGAAGGGAGAGGGAGAGAGGAGAGGGAGAGAGGAGAGAGAAGGGCGAGAGAGAGAAGAGAGAGGGAGAGACAGAGAGAAGGAAGAGGGTGAGAGAGAAAGGAATGGTTGAGAGAGAGAAGGGAGAGTGAGAGGGAATGACGAGGGAGTTATAAGGGAGAGGGAGAGAGAAGGGAGGGGGAGAGAGAGAAGGGAGAGGGAGAGAGAGAGAGAAGGGAGAGGGAGAGAGAGAGAGAAGGGAGAGGGAGAGAGAGAGAGAGAGAGAAGGGAGAGGGAGAGGTTGAGAATGGAAAGAGAGAGAAGTGAAAGGGAGAGAGAGAAGGGAGGTCAGGTGTTCAGGATATCCAAGCTTCAACACAGATGCTTTAATCAGTCCCTGCTTCAGCACAGGTGGCTCAATCAGGGTCTCTGTCTTCAAACAAGCCTCTGTTTGAGCCACTTGTGCTGAAGCTGGAAAATCCTGAAATTCAGACATGTTTCGTGGCTTAAGGACTTGAGTTGAGCAGCCATTTGTTCAAATTCTATTATACTTTTTATTTACATTTGCATCTAGAGTACTCTTTAGAAGCGGTTTGTCTCACTTCAGAGTGGCTAGGATAGGCCGCAAAAGCCATTGAGGTTTACAGGGAAAAAAAGAGGCATAACAAACTAAGGCTGCCATCTCTTTATATCACAAGGTTACTCAGCAAACTTAACAGAAAAAACACAGAGAATACACAGAACTATGCAAAGAGCCACCCACAAACAGGGCTGGTTGATGATAAACCAATGAATACCATATTTCAAACCAAAGAAAAATTAACATGTACAGTATTTAAAGTACGTGAATGTGACCGCAATCACCGTTATGAATAGGTATATAGGATCAAACGACAGGTGCTCAAGGGGTATAGATATAATGTTTATCAGAGTTGATCAAAAAAGATTTGATCAGAAGAGTTCCCCTTATATACAGCACTCTATTGTCATTCGTATGGTAAAGGTAGACAACAATTGGTCTTGCAGTATATTACTGCAGATCTGTCAGGTTGGCCAGAATCACTGCGGATATCAGAAAATAATAAAATTTTATTAATTCTACATAGATAATTAAAAACACATATACATGATTAAAAATCCCTTTTTGTGGCTGATATGTAAATAGGATGAGGATTATTTGGATCTATTGCCATATATCATCATATCATGACTCTCAGAGTAATAACAGCAGGTCTGTAATTGATTTGTATGTGGCTAGCTAGCAAACAAATTGGTCTTGCAGTATATTACTGCAGATCTGTCAGGTTGGCCAGAATCACTGCGGATATCAGAAAATAATAACATTTTATTAATTCTACATAGATAATTAAAAACACATATACATGATTAAAAATCCCTTTTTGTGGCTGATATGTAAATAGGATGAGGATTATTTGGATCTATTGCCATATATCATCATATCATGACTCTCAGAGTAATAACAGCAGGTCTGTAATTGATTTGTATGTGGCTAGCTAGCAAACAAATTGGTCTTGCAGTATATTACTGCAGATCTGTCAGGTTGGCCAGAATCACTGCGGATATCAGAAAATAATAAAATTTTATTAATTCTACATAGATAATTAAAAACACATATACATTATTAAAAATCCCTTTTTGTGGCTGATATGTAAATAGGATGAGGATTATTTGAATCTATTGCCATATATCATCATATCATGACTCTCAGAGTAATAACAGCAGGTCTGTAATTGATTTGCATGTGGCTAGCTAGCAAACAAATTGGTCTTGCAGTATATTACTGCAGATCTGTCAGGTTGGCCAGAATCACTGCGGATATCAGAAAATAATAAAATTTTATTAATTCTACATAGATAATTAAAAACACATATACATGATTAAAAATCCCTTTTTGTGGCTGATATGTAAATAGGATGAGGATTATTTGGATCTATTGCCATATATCATCATATCATGACTCTCAGAGTAATAACAGCAGGTCTGTAATTGATTTGTACAGCACCGACATTGTTTATTGCACTAAATCACGACGGCACGCCGAGATCTACCCCAGCTGCCGCCAGTAACAACCGCGCGCCGCCGCGTTTCCCCCACGCACCCCCCCTCCACTTCGCGCGCAATTTACCTCCCTTCCCGACACCGTACCCGGCTCCTGCTCTGCCCCTCTGCTTCCCCGCACCCCCGCTTACCTTCATTTGATCTCCAGGGGTGTCGGGGAAGCCTGGGGAAGCCGGGGAAGACGGGGAAGACGGGCGCGCATGTTACTGTGACGTCACAGTGCGCCGCCACGCGCCGCGGCTACCCGCTTCCCAGCCGCATGGAGCCGGCGGCTTTTGCTTCAATAAGCAATGTCGCTACTGTATGTGGCTAGCTAGCAAACAAATTGGTCTTGCAGTATATTACTGCAGATCTGTCAGGTTGGCCAGAATCACTGCGGATATCAGAAAATAATAAAATTTTATTAATTCTACATAGATAATTAAAAACACATATACATGATTAAAAATCCCTTTTTGTGGCTGATATGTAAATAGGATGAGGATTATTTGGATCTATTGCCATATATCATCATATCATGACTCTCAGAGTAATAACAGCAGGTCTGTAATTGATTTGTATGTGGCTAGCTAGCAAACAAATTGGTCTTGCAGTATATTACTGCAGATCTGTCAGGTTGGCCAGAATCACTGCGGATATCAGAAAATAATAAAATTTTATTAATTCTACATAGATAATTAAAAACACATATACATGATTAAAAATCCCTTTTTGTGGTCGATATGTAAATAGGATGAGGATTATTTGGATCTATTGCCATATATCATCATATCATGACTCTCAGAGTAATAACAGCAGGTCTGTAATTGATTTGTATGTGGCTAGCTAGCAAACAAATTGGTCTTGCAGTATATTACTGCAGATCTGTCAGGTTGGCCAGAATCACTGCGGATATCAGAAAATAATAAAATGTTATTAATTCTACATAGATAATTAAAAACACATATACATGATTAAAAATCCCTTTTTGTGGCTGATATGTAAATAGGATGAGGATTATTTGGATCTATTGCCATATATCATCATATCATGACTCTCAGAGTAATAACAGCAGGTCTGTAATTGATTTGTATGTGGCTAGCTAGCAAACAAATTGGTCTTGCAGTATATTACTGCAGATCTGTCAGGTTGGCCAGAATCACTGCGGATATCAGAAAATAATAAAATTTTATTAATTCTACATAGATAATTAAAAACACATATACATTATTAAAAATCCCTTTTTGTGGCTGATATGTAAATAGGATGAGGATTATTTGAATCTATTGCCATATATCATCATATCATGACTCTCAGAGTAATAACAGCAGGTCTGTAATTGATTTGCATGTGGCTAGCTAGCAAACAAATTGGTCTTGCAATATATTACTGCAGATCTGTCAGGTTGGCCAGAATCACTGCGGATATCAGAAAATAATAACATTTTATTAATTCTACATAGATAATTAAAAACACATATACATTATTAAAAATCCCTTTTTGTGGCTGATATGTAAATAGGATGAGGATTATTTGGATCTCTTGCCATATATCATCATATCATGACTCTCAGAGTAATAACAGCAGGTCTGTAATTGATTTGTATGTGGCTAGCTAGCAAACAAATGTTGGCAAAAATCACAGTTTGAGATCATATCATAACTCACAGAGTAATAACAGCAGGTCTGTAAATGTTTTGTATGTTATTAACTCGCAGATAGATACTTGCAAAATTCACCATTCAAACCACAATCACTGTCTAACATATATACTGGTATTGCTGCTCTGAATAGATAATTTACAGGGCAACTCTTCTGATCAAATCTTTTTTGATCAACTGATAAACATTTACAGTATTTACAATCTTTATCAGAACTCTTATAGAGACAATAAAAAGTGGATATATATACACACACACACACACACACACACACACACACACACACACACACACACACACACACACACACATTACAGTATGTGGGTGTGTATGTGTGTATATTATCTCTAGGGGTAGTTGCTCTGGGCTATTTCATACACAAGAGCCCCACAAACAGGGGTGGTTGAGCCTTTCAGGTACAGACACATCTCAAATAAACACTGATACCTTATGAATATTTCTCTATTAAACAGAAAGTAATCAGCAGCTTTGTGCTTTTTCAGTAACAGACCCTCTTTAATCACAGAAGATTCCCAGAGATAAAAAAATAAAGCAACTTACTGTATTTGAGACACACACCACTCGGTTAAACACTTTGAATTAAAGCCCAGGCCCATCTGACATCACATGATCAGTGACCAATTAGAGAATTTGTAGCAGACAAAAAAACTACAGTGCCCATGAAGCTTTGCTGCAAACTCATCCTGGAGTTCAAGAGTTTACAATGATTGATGTCTTACAACTGGGAGTGAGACAAATTGTAACAAAAACTAAATGTATCTATTCTGCTTATTGTAATGTCAGTGTGTGTGTCTGAGGTCCAGGGATATGTCATTTAATTGTGTGTGTGTGTGTGTGTGTGTGTGTGTGTATGTGTGTGTGTCATCTTAAATCAATCTATTCTTAACAAATAAAAATATTTTACATGTACTAATTCTCTAATTTCTTTTAATTCACTATGAATTGACTGAATTATTTTAGTATTTTTCTCTCCGCTCTTAATTATTGCTTAATTATATATTTTTTCATGTTTGTGGTTCTGAATCCACACATTAGGAAGTATAGACAGTTGCTTTCTTTCTTTCTTGCTTTCTTGCTCTCTTGCACTCTTGCACTCTTGCACTCTTGTGGAGAGGGAGTGGCTCAGTGAGTAAAAGACACTGAGTGGCACTGAGAGTTTGAAGCCTGGGGCCTGGTTCAATTCCTGGTGTCAGATCCTTGTGACCTTGGGCAAGTCACTTTATCTCCCTGTGCCTCAGGCACCAAAAACATAGATTGTAAGCTCCATGGGGCAGGGACCTATATTATATTATTATAAATTATATTATTATATTATTGAGCATTTCCCATTTTAAATGCAAAATTACTAACTAATATGTTTTTCTCCTTGTGCTATGAAATGCCTTATTTGAATCCAAAACTCATTGTATGAGGATAGACGCCATTGATTTTTCTTTCATTATTGCACATATGAATGTACAGCTGCAGCAGCAGCGGCCTTTATTCGAACACTTCACGCTGTGTATACTTCAGAATACCCATGTAGTGGCACGTGATCTCTTCCAACCTTCCCGCCTTATCACCCACTATCACTGCTTACTGAATAGCAGTAGGCATTAAGTGCTTGATAAGTGGCTTATGAACGCTTACTGCATAGGCGTGTGTGTGTGTCTGTGTCTATCTGAGGTACTGAGATACAGTAGGTCATTTAATTGTGTGTGTGTGCATGTACAAACTAAAAAAAAGTAACAGTGTTATTATAGCAATTACCAGTGTTACAAATATAGAAGTGCAAATAGCTAAAATGTAAGGAATCTACCGTTTTTTTTAAAAAAGGGGGGGACTATTCCATTGTGCATTTCACTTAATGTGACTTATTACCTTGCAATTAGATTTCTAGATATCTCTTGTATTTTCTAGGGTTACTCTTTGGGAGTATGTGTGAGAGCAAGAGACGGGTTGAGTGAAAGAAATAGAGTGGGAGTCAGGGTGAAAAAATGGAGAGAAGGGAAAGTGAGAGAGAAGGGAATGTGAGATAGAAGGGAAAATGAGAGAGAAGGGAGAGGGAGAGAGAAGGGAGAGGGAGAGAGAGCAGAGGTAAAGAGTGGTGTTTAAAGCGGGGGCAGTTTTAGTCGGGGAAGTAAGGCAAGGGTCATATCGAGAGAGATAAAGGGGGAGTGAGTGATAAAGGGAGAGAGAAAGGGGGAGAGAATGAGCTCTTAAAACAGGACTGCTTTAATGTTTTTAAAGCCTAAGAAATCAGATCAACATACACTGAAAATGAAGGATTTTTTAAAACCGATCGAATTGGCAGAACCAGACTGAAACAGCTTCGTACAAAGCCTTTTTAGATACAGATTGGACATGCGAGAAGGGCTTGCAGCATAGCAAACCATGCCAATTCGCATCTAGAGTGCTCTTTCGAAGTGATTTGTCTCACTTCAGAGTTTCTAGACTAGGCCGCAAAATCCTTTACGGTGTACAGGAAAAAAGAGACATAAAATACCAAGTCTATTTCAAAACAATGAATGCAACTTAAAGACTCAACATATCTGGCTGATGAATGCAAGGGTTAAACCTGGGAATACTATATTTTCAGTGTGACATGACCCTATTAAGATGCATTTCTCAAGGTTTACAAGTTACTGTATGGTTATTTTGCTGTTTAAAGTTTTTCTACCTTTTTTTGTTTAATTTCTTGAAATTACCTATGTACTGGTAGGAAGATAAATGTTAGAACAGGGGTTCTCAACTCCAGTACTCAAGCCTGTCCAACAGGTCAGGTTTTCAGGATATCCCACCTTAAGCACATGTGGTTCCATCAGGGGCTCAGTTTTCAACCAAGCCTCTGATTGAGCCAAGATATATGACACATATTACTAATGCAGGAATAAGTCATCAGAAATAGGCCCCTTGTTCAAAACAATATAACCATTTTCTCCTGGGATGTTGGAAGCATTAATATGCCTGATGACGCCATATGCTGGGCACAATGACCGAGATAGCAGCTGAGAGAAAGAGCAGAGAATGTAATAGTGTTTAAAATTGTTTCCCAATAGCTCAGATATAGCGATCAGTGAAAGAACAGTGTCCCATCAGCAGTGGCTGGACTGGATGTCTTGCTCACAAGTGCTATGTAATGTGGAAAAATGTTGCACACCAAAAATCAAAATAAATCTGAGATACTAATACCAGTGGGAGTCCGAGTGAAAAAATGGAGAGAAGGGAGAGTGAGAGAGAAGGGAGCGAGAAGGGAGTGGGAGAGGGAGAAGAGGTAGAGAGAGGTGATTAAAGATTGATTAGTTTGAGTCAGGGGAAGTGAGGCAAGGGTCATATAGAAGGAGATAAAGGGGGAGTGAGTGATAAAGGGAGAGAGAAAAGTTGAGAGATAAAGGGGGAGAGAATGAGCACTAAAAACAGGACTGCTATAACGTCTTGAAAGCCTAAGAAATCAGATCAACATACATAGACCTGAAAATGGAGGATTTTTTAAACCGATCGAATTGGCAGAACCAGACTGAAACAGCTTCTTATCAGCCATCTACCACTGAGATGTATATTCTTTCAGTGGTAGAGAATGTATCATACCCTCCATTAGCAGTGTCTGATTACAATGGCTGCAGTGAAAGAAGTTAGGGTTAGGGTATCCTGAAAACCTGGCCTGTTTGCGGCTCTCGAGGACTGGAACTGTGCAGGCCTGGCTTACAGCATAGCAAAGTAGGCCAATTCACATAAAGAGAGCTATTTAGAAGTGGTTTGCCTCACTTCAGAGTTACTAGAATAGGCCACAAAATCCTTTGCGGTGTACAGGAAAAAAGAGGCATAACATACCAAGGCTGCCATCTTTTAATATTACAAGGTTACTAGATGCTCTGCAGAATTTTATTAATGCAGTAATTAATTGAAGCCAACTAAAGTGTCACTAATTTTAAATATCTTGGCATTTGGTTTCACTCCCATTTAAAATTTGAGTTGCATATTGATAATCTGACATCCAAAATCATTGCCAAACTGGGTGTACTTTATAGGAACAAATCCTCCCTAGGCCAAGGTGCATGATGGGTTAACTTTTGTATCTTACAGACATGCTTAAATGTAGTTAGTACTGCATTGCTGTGAACAGGACACATAGTGGAAAGTTACCTTAATTAAGAGAAACTCTCCAGAGTTGTATGGGAGTCTCCTGGGCCCTCCCCTAGGTCATGCTTATAGTGCCAGCAACGCGACTGGCGAAGTGACGGGTGACGTCACCTGCGAAAGTTATAATTTAACTTTCGGGGATGTCGCTGGCGACATGGGCATTGATTGGTTCAGAGGCTGTCACATGTGGCGACAGCCTCTGAAAAATCTGATTTCCCCAGCTCCAAATTTTGAGTCGCCAGCGTTACTCCCGTCGCGTCGCACTTACTATAAGCGCTGCCTAACTGGGATGTATACTGAATGCCTGGATGTGTTCTCTGACACATTTGTACAGCAGAGAAATGTGCCAGACTCTCAACTGTGGCAAAGCTGATAGTATACTCAGGACTGCGTGCAGTAAAAATTGATCACATAATAGCAACTATTGGGAGTCCCCTGGTTGTTGATGACATCATGAGCGCTATCCTGAGTGTCATAGAATGCTGAAATATATCCAAAGCTATGTATCCAATAAATTGAGCAGAAAGAGATAGGGGAAACTGTCCAAGCATTGCTGGAGTCAGAGGTAATATGGACCGCAGCCAGTTTGTTCAACTATCTGGGCTGTGGAAATACCAGATGGGTAGTGTAGGGTGGCTGTGCACTGTAGAACCCTAAACACAGTAGTGCCACTGTTGGTCGCTGTCATCGCTGACGTAGTTACTTTGGTGGAACATATGCTGTGAAGTATGTATATACAATTATACCAAGGTACAAAAATAGGAGAATGAGAAAAGGAACATAGAGTAGTACGTCTTTGGCTAAGAGAAGAAGAAACCACTTGATTGTCTCTCTCTCTCTCTCTCTCTTTTTATATATATATAAAAATATAAAAAAGTGTAAAATGGGGGGGTTTGCGAGGTGTGAAATAGGCCTTGCAACACTACCATTTGAGTAAAAGTTGTGCCCTAAAAAAAATGTCATGGTAGGTGTGCTATGGGGTAGGGAGGGGGGCCTGATCCTTGCATTTGTCCTGGGCCCCAAGATTTCTGCTGGCGGCCCTACTGACAAGGGATTCCTCAAATTGGGCCCAGCAGAAGCTACTTCCCAAGCAAGCAATTGCCTTTTTATATTATTTGTTCTGCTTTTTACTATTATCAGTATATATATGTAACATCGCCAAAAGAAGGGTCGTGCGGTCACTGCTGGATTTCATCTCCTGTCTGCACCGCTGATAAGAGGCATAGAGGAATTTGTGAGGGCGGACCCTCGCTCTCGCAGAGGGGAGGGGTTTGATGTCTGTCTGTCTGTGTGTGTGTGTGTGTGAGAGGGAGAGAGAGAGTGTGTGTGTAAGAGGGAGAGTGTGTGTGTGTGTGTGTGTGTGTGTGTGTGTGTGTGTGTGTGTCACCCACCCTGTTTCCCTCTGTCTCACTTTCTGTCGCCCTCTGTCTCACTTTCTGTCACCCTCTGTCTCACTTTCTGTCACCCTCTGTTTCCCCCTGTCACCCTCTGTCTCACCCTGTCACCCTCTGTCTCACCCTGTCACCCTGTGTCACACCATGTCACCCATTTTCTCCCTGTCAACCTCTGTATCTCTTGGTATCACCCTGTCATTCTCTGTCTCACCCTGTCACCCTCTGCCTCACCCTGTCACCCTCTGCCTCACCCTATCTCACACACTCTCTGTGTCTCACACACTCTCTGTGTCTCACACACTCTCTGTGTCTCACACACTCTCTGTGTCACACACACACGCACACTCTCTCTGTGTCACACACACACTCTTAACAAGGACTAATTGTAGTATAATGTAATACAATAAATAAACATGTCAAAAACGAATGTTGTTCTTACTAGGAATTTATTCAATTTTTTTTAAAGCGGGCCTGGGGCGGGGCTAGGTGATGAGTAGATTTTTTTGTTCAGCGAGTAGATTTTTGGGTGATTTGTCAACCACAATATATATATATATATATGTAAGGGGGCCACTCCCGGCTTCCCTGATGTTCCTTTGCCCCTTGCCTTACCCCTGTGGCAGTGGGGGAAGGGGATGGCGACTTTTCCCAGTTGGCGCTGCTATCTGTGCCGGCGCCGTCGGAGGCCCTGATGCTCGAGCATGCGCAGATAGCCACAGCGGCCATGTTGTGTTTGGTGCGAGGTTCGCGCAATACGCAGAGGTTGGCAAGGGTAGTGGTGGCCATTACAAGTGTACAGGAGATCTGGTAGGTTGCGCAGGTGCAGTTATGTGTAGCGGTGGCCACTACAGCTTTGCACAGGTGCAGTAGAGACCGCGCACACAGTCCCCATAGGAAAGAGGTTCTGAGTGGACTACATCCCCCAGCAGCCTCTGGTGAATGCCCTATGTTCCCTGTCACCTGCAACCAACCAGCCACTGAGACTTGCAGATTCTCTGCAGCAGGGAATTTGATACATTGTTTTGTGCAGTCAGGAAGCAGACTGGGAAGCACGTGAGTGAGTGAGACTTAGGGGACAAAGGGGGAAAGAAGGTGGGCAGAGAGCTGCGAGATTCTGCCCTAGGCCAGAAATCCCCAGGCTAGAGTTGAGGCCCTGACTTCCCACTAGTGAGGGTGGGTGGTCACAGGGACAGGCCTTAGTACAGGAACCTGTCACTTTAGAGAGAGAGAGAAGTGAAGGAAGCAGAGACTGTCGCAGCACCATTACAGAGGTTTAGGATCAGACCTCTTCAAGCACAGCAGCAACCAACCGGGTGGGATCGCCCTGGAAGGTAACCCTGACGTATCTTCACCGTCGGATCCTTTGCGAAGTCTGTTTGCAGGTCCTAGCGCTGGAGCGCTCGGCAGGTAACACCCATAAGTGCACCAACTATAAATCAGTACATAGTGGCTGTGCAGTCACACACACACATACCTTATTTTGGGGGTGGGGTTGTGGTGTGGGGAGTTGGACATGGTGTGGGTACACGGTGAGGGGTTGCATCCTGCGAGACACGTGAGTTACTGTGTCTCCTAGAAGAGAGACACTTAATGTATGACATGCATAGTTATGTTACTGTTAGAAAAGTCACTGTTCTTTTATATGCTGTGTGCGTGATATTATATTATTGTCCTGTGAGGAACAACTCCCGCTCTGCTTGGAGCCATCACAGGTGGAGGCGCTGCACCATATAGTATTGTTCAGGAGGATACACCCCAGGCTCTCATTGGCGGAGGCTCAGGCCTCCTGTGAGCCTCACAGGTAAAGCACCACACTGGTAATACATATAGCTCCCCTCACATGCACCCTATCTGCGATTGGGTGGGGGAATATGGGTTACATATATATATATATATATATATATATATATATATAGTACCGACACACTTTATTCGAGTGTGGCCGGTACCGCAAGCCGGGAGATTTCCCGGCTTGCTAGTGGCCGCCCCTCGGCGTGCCGCGCGTCATAGACGCGCGGTCACGTGTCTTCGGGAGCGTGCGCCCCCTGCACACGCGTCCAGGGGCTCCCCGAGGGAGCCCTGGTGTCCCGCGATCGCGGGACAGCGGCAGGGGGTTCCGGGGGACCCGGCGGACCCGGCAGCGGTAGGGAGAGCGCCCCGATCGGAGGGCGCTCTTCCGCTGCTTCGGCGCGCGCCCGTCACTCTCGGGCGCGCGCCAGGCTACTGCTGCGGCCAAGAACGGGCAAATGCTCGAATAAACTTGGCCGCAGCAGTATATATATATATATATATATATATATATATACAGTGGTTGACAAATCACCAAAAAATCTACTCGCCACACAAAAAAATCTACTCGCCACCTAGTACCAAACGTGTGCTGCTTGGGCCAATATTTACTCGCCCGGGGGTTAAATCCACTCGCCCGGGGCGAGCAAATGTATAGGTTTGTCGAACACTGTATATATATATATATATATATATATATATATATATATATATATATATATATACTTATTATTAGGCTATAACTGCAGCACTGATTATTGTGCTACCTAGTTCTTGTTGGTTCTTAATAGATTGCTATGAGGGATATTGTTATATGCACTTATGATATAATACACCTCATTTAGCAATCAGGACGCCACACTCCATATATTTTAGCACCCTCCCCATCAGTTACATATGTTGCTGGTACCATGGTTTTTTACCTCACTACTTCTTATTGGGACTCACACTGGTACTGTCATTTAGCGCATGAATATTTATTTTGTTCTAACAAAATTAACACAGTATAGGAAAATATGCATTTGTCAGAGGGAAAGGCCAATAATCTGGAGTCAGGTCACCCTAATGTATATTAAAAATAAACACAGGCCTGTCTGATACTCCCTGATATTATAAAGTAAAGAGGCCACTCTATAATAAATATTTACACAGGCCTTTTTAAGTCTGTCCCTAATAATCTGTAATCAGGAGGTCATTATAAGTGTTAAAACAGTAGTGGTACTGTGATATTAAAGTGACAATCCCATACAAGTTTAATTCAGCCCAAATCCACACAATAATGTTAATAAATGCATTATAAATATCACATGACCATATGTATACTGACTTAGTTCATGGCTGTGTTATTACATCATTACATGTGTAATTAAATCCGTGACATTCTCAGGCTCCCCCCTTCTGTGACAATCATACAGCCGGGCCGTTACATTGCAACACACTAATCCCGCCCCTAGTGACATCACGTAATCAGTAACCAGTCAGAGAAGCTAGCAGGCAAAGAACTACATTTCCCACAATGCACCTCGTGGAGTGTGGCTAGCAGCTACACCTTCTCTCACTAGTTTGTCTCCTGCGAGCTTCCGTACACAGCGTCTTGTTAGAGTGGGGCGTGGACATGTGTAAACTTCAATGGTGGGAAAATGAGACAGTTTTAGCTGCTAGCTGAGCAGTGGTACAGCGCTCTGTAGAAGGCGCTCTCAGTCGGGTGAGTGATTTTTCAATGTGTGTGTTTATTTTATTTCATTTCTCATTTTACTTTCACTTTAAGTACTGCATGCTTATTTTTTTCTTTGGGCATTTATGGATTTAAGTGCTCCGTGAGCCGATTCCTCCATTGAAGGAGGAGCTATGAGGCCAACCTATCACAGCTACTGTACCATCTTCAGTTGCTTTCAGTATACTGATTAATCCACGGCACAGAATATGCAACTTCAAATACATCTATCAACTGTCTATATGTTAAGCCCCCGGACAAGCATTTGCTTGTTAGTTATACACTAGTTTCATACAAGCACTTCACACAGGGGGCTTCAACTTAGGTAGTACTTGACCGGCCGGTCTGAGTGTTCTCATTTCCATATATTTCTTGCCTCTACACTTTATTTACACACTTTGACTTATTACTGCAGTGTAGCATTTTTCCCCACACCTTAAGGTTCAGTTTATAACAGCTTTGTAGGTCACCACTGCTCCTCATTTTAACCATTTATGTGTATGTGATTAATAAACCTTTATTGATACAATTTGTGTATGTTAGAGTGCTATTCAGGGGATTCTTTTTTTCTGTGTTAGTTTTCATATATATGTGTGTGTGTGTGTGTGTGTGTGTGTGTGTGTGTGTGTGTGTATATGTATATATTTATGTATATATATTTGTGTGTGTGTGACCTTGGGCAAGTCACTTCATATCCTCTGTGCCTCAGGCACCAATGTCATAGATTGTAAGCTCTATGGGGCAGGGACTTGTGTCTGCAAAATGTCTCTGTATAGCGCTACGTAAAACTAGCAGCGCTTTAAAAGAACATGCTGTTATTATTATTATATATTAATGTGTATGTATTTATTTATATAGCACTATTAATGTATATAGCGTTTCACAGAAGTAATACATGTGAAAATCCTATAAATAACAAATACAAATATCAGGTCATGGGAATAAGTGATTTGGACATAAAAGTAACATTTCGGAAGTGTGGACAACTAATACATCTTGTAGATTGCCTTTACAGTGTGATGTCATTGATTCAGTAGATTGTGTGCAGACCAGGACTGCAGTACAGTGTCACTCACATGGATGACTTGCGTGGTAGAAGCTCAAGAACAAGGATGTCAAACTCCAGTCCTCGAGGGCAGCAAACAGGCCAGGTTTCCAGGATATCCCTACTGAAAACCTGGCCTGTTTGGGACCCTCGAGGACTGGAGTTTGACATGCATGCTCTAGACGGAGCACAGCTGTGGGTGGGAGGTGGATTTGCTTTGCATCAAATGGTTTGGAGCAAGGTTTATTGTATGTATTATCATAATAACAATGCAATGCTTAACTTTTATTTCAGGAGGGATGACTGCAGAACAGAAGTGAATATTGAAGCCATGTGTTCCTTTTCTTGCAAAAGAGAAAATTTGAAGGACAGTTGAACAGAATGAAAATTACTACACAGAGACAGATAAGCAATGTGTATATTTCTCATTTACCATTTAGTATTTGTCGTTTTATTGACTCCACACAATCCGGCTGCTACGGGTTTCACATTGAACATTTTCATCTCTACTCTACCCCTTCCTGTGATCTGAACCATGCAAGTTTTCATTGATTCAATACATCATGAGTAGAGTGTGGCTACAGTATGAAGTAAAGACCCAAGGACCACATCTACTACCATTCATAACAAGAACATGTGCAGTAGCGCACAGCTGCAGTTCTATGTGATTGTTATGAAAGGTTGAGGTGGTTCAATTCTATGAATCTGGTGTGGGATGGACCATGTTTGCACCACATGGTTTCATCTAGGCCAGTAGATTATATAACTCTCAGTACAGGTTACACATGGCATCAGTATTAGTGATGTAAAGAGGAGGAAAGCTTCAATGTGGAGAACAAAGCCAAGTAATGTTGAAGTTACTCCTTTTACCATTTACTTGGTCAGTCTGTACTGTCTACTCCCCACACAGCTGCTAAGGGTCTTCCATTTTAAATACTTTCACCTCCTATTCTGCACTGCTTTGCTGCCCATTATTTAGACATGCGTTCCAGTCATGTTTACCACTCTGAATCTCTCTGCAGTCATTGATTCAGCACATCATGGGTAGAGCATGGCTACAGATACAGAAAGCTTTTATTATTTTACCGGCTGATCATCCATAATATTGCATTAAAACATAGAATATCACTTAATTTCCAAAAGATTCAGTGATGCTGATAATGCAGAATCTCACAACATTTCCCATCATAATGCCATAATGCACCAGAGGAAGAAATAATCCTTGCTATATCTGTACATTGTGTGACGTATTACCTCCATGACCATTGATAGCAAGTACATCTTCTGTATAGAGCGGCTGTGTTATGATGCAGTTATTGATCATCATTGACATAATCACAAGAATCTTATGCAAAGGGAAATTGTCCGCAGCGAAGTGAGATGTGTGCCTGTTTTAAGTCCTCCAGCTTAACGCCCCTACACCTCCCACTACACAGACATACTTACTTATGCATACACTGACATCTGGCATACCTACACACACCCCAGGGCCACTTCCTTCCCCTGATGTCAGGGAGAGGATGGGCATGCAGAGTGCAGTAAGTCTCCACGTTACTCTGGCCAACAGTCTTGGCCTACCCCCAGCATCTGTCACCCACAACATCTGTTCCCTCCTTGTAAAGTGCTGAACTATCTCACCTGGGTCAGTGCTATAGCTGATCACAGTGCCCGATCAGGATGTCACTGTGACAGGCAGCAGTGCAGATTGACCGGTCAATCAATGCAGTGCCGCACCATATGCACTAAATGAGATTTCCGTGCCCCCTGTCAGGTTACTCCCTGGGCAGTGACCCTGCTCACCCCCTCCCCTAGTTCCACCTCTGACCACAATTATCTCTCTTGGAGAGTGTAGCAAATTGGTGTTGGTGGAATCTCACCTCTGCCATGCATGGTCACAATCTGGGCACAGGACCCAAATAGTGGGCAATGTGGCACTTCTTACAGTAGAGAATAAGTAACTATATTCTTTACTTGTGTATTAAGGACCTTATTTGCATTAAAATTCAGTCCCCATGGGACCAAGACTTTCTGGCTTACTGAACAAAGTGGAATTGTTTCGTAGAGGGTGGAGAATTGTATTTTATCTGAAATTACCCCCTCTGCACAAAATACAAACAATTATACACATACATGTACCTTGTGGAAGTTGTTGCCCTCTATCTTCCTGTGGTCTCTCCCTGTTTCTCACCGTGCCTCCTCCCATTTCCTTGCACCTCTGCGTCTCCGCATATATCCCTATACTCAGAGCCGGCTCCGGTCAGTGACATGGGATGCCCAAATATGAGCATATCCATACATGGGCATCCATGCCACTGACCGGAGCCCACTCTGTTGCGGATATGGAGAGAGACTGGGAGATTTACATCCCCTTATAATTCATATGGTGCATAGTACCGGCACGTATTGTTTTACCGTTACTGTGTACCTTCCTACTTTCACACTGGTACAGTATGTGCTGCAGTGGGACTGAGAGGGATATATTGGTAACACATAGTTATTGTTGGGGGAATTCAATCCATTTTGAAAATAGTAATGCAATGTTTTATACTTTTTTTTTTTTGCAGTAATGAAGAATGAAAAAGTTCTGTTAAAATTGAATTGGAGGTGAACTGGAATCATCATCAACTCTGCACCAGTGTGAATTGATGTTCTTTAATGTTCTGATAAGGTACATGCAACATCTCTTCCTCAACCCCTACACCACTCTCTGCCTCTTGCCTCTCTCTCTCCACCTCCCTGCTAAGCGTATTAACCCATCTAATGTAATCCACATTCCATGTCTCACTTTACTCTTCACTTCTCACGTGCCCTCTGGAATGTCTGCTCTCTGACTAACAAGGTCTATTTGTACATGACCTCTTCTGCTCTCATCATCCACCACTTCTCATTCCCCTCACCCCTGTCCTACTCGATACCTCAGCTTAATTGAACTCTCTCCTCTGACATCTACCCTTATCTCTAACCTCTCCTCACTTTCTGCTTAAACTAACTATCTTGTTAACTTTTACAATGCTATCATCTCCTCCTCCTCCCTCCTCCCTCCTCCATTATATATTTATATGCCCCTTCTAGGCTCTGACACACTCATCCCTCTAAGGCCATGATTATCATGGGCACATGCTTGGTCATCCACAGTGCGTGCGAGCGATGCAGAGCCGCCTCGGACCTCAGTGCAGGGATTGCTGCATACCCCAGCATCTGTCACCCACAAACAATACACACACTAATACTCCCCACAATACACACTATAATACCTCCTCAATACTAATCTCTCCAATAATATTATAGCTCCAAACACAATATACACAACACCCTTACACAAGATACACAATCTAGTACTCTCCTCTGCACCTCTACACACAATATAATACTCCCACACACACAATATACACACTACCCTCCTACCCCCATAAAATACAACCAATAATACACACACACTTTGTGGATGTTGGGACCAGCTCCCGGCATGCACCAGTGAAAGAGAGAGGCCAGCAGAAGCTCGGAAGAACTCCCTCTCTCCATCCGTGCCTCCCTCCGTTTCCCATCTTCTCCCTGTCTCTCTCCCTCCCTTTCCTTGCATCTCCCTGCGTCTTTACGTATACCCAGTCAGTGACGGCTCTGGTCACGTGATGCCTTAATATGGGCTTATCCATATATGTTCATCCACGTCACTAATGTGATGCCCGCACTGTTGCGGAGCTGGTACTTACGACGCGCACTTATTGTTTTTTCAGTACTGCGTACCTGACTCTACCGGCCTACTTTCAACACTAGTACAATAAGTGCTTCACTACGAGTGAGTGGGGAATATTGGCATCACACAGTCACTGTTGAATATGCCATTCAATCCATTTTGAAAATAGTAATGCAATGTGGTTTTGTTTTGTTTGCTTTTTGCAGTAATGAAGAATGGATAAGTTATATTAAAATTAAATTGGAGGGGAACTGGATTCAGCATTTCATCATGAACTCTGCACTTGTGAGAATTTACCTTCTTGAATGCCCTGAGAGGTACACGCAACTTTAAGACTATAATCTGCTGTGCAAGCTTTCGTGCTATACCTCCCCCTCAGGTTTTGATTTATACATTTGCTCCCTCAAGTCATGTCCTCTAATATTTGAAAGCTCTCTCCTAGCATTTTCTCTCTACCACAGAACGTCATCCCAATGTAACCTCTCTCTTGTTCTCTCTGCTTGCTGTTTCCTCACTTTTCTGTTAAACTTTTCTAATTTCTCTAACTTCCACACTCCTGCTTTTATCCACATGTTCTCCTCTTTCCTTCCCCTACCTTTGCATGTGTCTACACACTGCACCATTTGTACAGACCTCTATTGCAGCTATTTCTGCACTGCTCAATGAAAAGCACTCATGTACATCCTATTCTCTGCGCCCCCTCTCTCTCTGCGCCCCCTCTCTCTCTGCGCCCCCTCTCTCTCTGCGCCCCCTCTCTCTCTGCGCCCCCTCTCTCTCTGCGCCCCCTCTCTCTCTGCGCCCCCTCTCTCTCTGCGCCCCCTCTCTCTCTGCGCCCCCTCTCTCTCTGCGCCCCCTCTCTCTCTGCGCCCCCTCTCTCTCTGCGCCCCCTCTCTCTCTGCGCCCCCTCTCTCTCTGCGCCCCCTCTCTCTCTGCGCCCCCTCTCTCTCTGCGCCCCCTCTCTCTCTGCGCCCCCTCTCTCTCTGCGCCCCCTCTCTCTGCGCCTATCTGTCTCATTCTCTCTACGTCCCTCTCTCTCTACATAGAGCTATCTCTGTCTCTCTCTACACCTATCTCTGTGTCTCCTTCTATGTTTGCTGATGTGTGGGATATCTCTTATAATCTTGAACCTGCTCATACACACATCGGGTCTCCCTGCCTCTGCCTCCCTGCTAAGAGTGTTAACCTATCTAATGTAATCCACATTCCTTTCCTTACTTTTCTCTTCCCTTCTCCTATGCCCTCTGGAATGTCCGTTCTCTGACTAACAAGGCTCTAGTTGTACATGACCTCTTCTGCTCTCATCATTCACAATCAGTCATTCCCCTCACCCCATCTTACCTGTCCCACTGATTTTCCTCTGCTTAATTAAACTCTCCTCTGACATCTACTCTAACCTCTCTGCTCTCTCTCTCTCTTTCTGCTTAAACTGACAATCTTATTAACTCTTACAATGCTATCCTCTATATGCCCCTTCAAGCTCTGACACACACGTCCCTCTAACCCACACCCTTGGCTAAATTCCCAAACATGTTCATCACACTTCCACTCACTGTTCTTAATGCCTATGAAGGAAATCTCACACTTGATGTTTGATTTTTCTACAGTAAAAATGTCTCCAGTCCTGTATAAAGCTGCTCTCTGGGGCCAAACCACACTACTTTTTTTTCCACATTCATCAACACACAAATTTAATTTACGCTGTCTTTTTTCCCCTGTATTTGACTCCCTCCACTAACCTTCTTCTCACACTTGCCATCCTTCCTTCACTTCTCCTCAAGCATTTGACTACTTCAGAGGCAAGGTGGATGCCACCCACAAGGAGATTCCTTCTGTCCCTTCCCCCTTCTCTCCTTCTACCTAATTCTCCTTCTGCATTTGACTCCTTTTCTTCTCTTACAGAGCTGGAAGCTAATCATCTTCTCTTCTCCCTCTACCACATGCCCTCTAGATCGTATCCCCTCACACCTTACTGCATCTCTTAGTCCCCACTCTCACCCACATCTTCAAGTCCTCCCTATTCTCTGGCTCTTTACCCTCTTACTTTAAGCCTGTAGTGGTCACCCTTTTCTCAGAAACAACCTACACCCTATGTGCCTTACTAACTACCGCCCTATATCCCTCCTGCTGTTTGTCTCCTAATTGCTAGAATGTCAACATTCTTAAATCACATGCCCTCCTGGATCCTTTACAACCTGCCTTTCGTACAGCTCGTTCTACAGACTGTGCTTAAAGCAAATTCCCAAGGTCACTTTTCCCTACTAATCCTACTTGATCTATCTGCTGCGTTTGATGCTCTCAATCACTCTCCTCCTTCATATTCTAAACTCTCTCTTGGTATCCGTAACACAGTTCTATCCTGGTTTTCATCATAACTTTCCTGTCACACATTCTCCATCTCTGTTGCTAACATGTCTTCGTCTTCTATTGATCTGTCTGTGGGTATACATCAGGGCTCTGTTCTGAGATCTCTCTTTCTCTCTACATACTATCATTTGGTGACCTCATCAACTCTTTGTGACAATCCTATAAATAACAAATACAAATATCAGGTCATGGGAATAAGTGATTTGGACATAAAAGTAACATTTCGGAAGTGTGGACAACTAATACATCTTGTAGATTGCCTTTACAGTGTGATGTCATTGATTCAGTAGATTGTGTGCAGACCAGGACTGCAGTACAGTGTCACTCACATGGATGACTTGCGTGGTAGAAGCTCAAGAACAAGGATGTCAAACTCCAGTCCTCGAGGGCAGCAAACAGGCCAGGTTTTCAGGATATCCCTACTGAAAACCTGGCCTGTTTGGGACCCTCGAGGACTGGAGTTTGACATGCATGCTCTAGAAGGAGCACAGCTGTGGGTGGGAGGTGGATTTGCTTTGCATCAAATGGTTTGGAGCAAGGTTTATTGTATGTATTATCATAATAACAATGCAATGCTTAACTTTTATTTCAGGAGGGATGACTGCAGAACAGAAGTGAATATTGAAGCCATGTGTTCCTTTTCTTGCAAAAGAGAAAATTTGAAGGACAGTTGAAGAGAAGGAAAATTACTACACAGAGACAGATAAGCAATGTGTATATTTCTCATTTACCATTTAGTATTTGTCGTTTTATTGACTCCACACAATCCGGCTGCTACGGGTTTCACATTGAATATTTTCATCTCTACTCTACCCCTTCCTGTGATCTGAACCATGCAAGTTTTCGTTGATTCAATACATCATGAGTAGAGGGTGGCTACAGTATGAAGTAAAGACCCAAGGACCACATCTACTACCATTCATAACAAGAACATGTGCAGTAGCGCACAGCTGCAGTTCTATGTGATTGTTATGAAAGATTGAGGTGGTTCAATTCTATGAATCTGGAGTGGGATGGATCCTGTTTGCATCATATGGTTTCATCTAGGCCAGTAGATTATATAACTCTCAGTACAGGTTACACATGGCATCAGTATTAGTGATTTAAAGAGGAGGAAAGCTTCAATGTGGAGAACAAAGCCAAGTAATGTTGAAGTTACTCCTTTTACCATTTACTTGGTCAGTCTGTACTGTCTACTCCCCACACAGCTGCTAAGGATCTTCCATTTTAAATACTTTCACCTCCTATTCTGCACTGCTTTGCTGCCCATTATTCAGAGATGCGTTCCAGTCATGTTTACCACTCTGAATCTCTCTGCAGTCATTGGTTCAGCACATCATGGGTAGAGCATGGCTACAGATACAGCAAGCTATTATTATTTTACCGGCTGATCATCCATAATATTGCATTAAAACATAGAATATCACTTAATTTCCAAAAGATTCAGTGATGCTGATAATGCAGAATCTCACAACATTTCCCATCATAATGCCATAATGCACCAGTGGGAGAAATAATCCTTGCTATATCTGTACATTGTGTGACGTATTACCTCCATGACCATTGAGAGCAAGTACATCTTCTGTATAGAGCGGCTGTGTTATGATGCAGTTATTGATCATCATTGACATAATCACAAGAATCTTATGCAAAGGGAAATTGTCCGCAGCGAAGTGAGATTTCAGCCCCCAAACGTCTGTAATATTAATGCAATGTCTTACTTTTGTTGCAGTGAACACTGAAGAGACGGATCTACTACAACACTGTACAGGATGAGCATACGCTACAAGCAGCAAAATGATCTTGCAGTTGACAGTATGTTGTTCTGGTAATGTGCACAATTATTATTTATGGGCTACACACCACAGTGCTGGACATATTCTGTTAACTTCAACTCTACTCCTAACATGGAGATGTCTTCCTGGTGTTACTGATTCAGTACATCATATGCACAGTGTGGTTATGATATGATGGATTGATTTAATGAACCCACCAACCAATGATGACATCTGCATCATCTTCTGTAAAGTGCAGCTACAGCATGATATTATCAGCATTTGGTGCGGTATAATCAGAGGTATCTATGTGCTTTTGTGCCTGTTTTAAGTCCTCCAGCTTAACGCCCCTACACCTCCCACTACACAGGCATACTTACTTATGCATACACTGACATCTGGCATACCTACACACACCCCAGGGCCACTTCCTTCCCCTGATGTCAGGGAGAGGATGGGCATGCAGAGTGCAGTAAGTCTCCACGTTACTCTGGCCAACAGTCTTGGCCTACCTCCAGCATCTGTCACCCACAACATCTGTTCCCTCCTTGTAAAGTGCTGAACTATCTCACCTGGGTCAGTGCTATAGCTGATCACAGTGCCCGATCAGGATGTCACTGTGACAGGCAGCAGTGCAGATTGACCGGTTAATCAATGCAGTGCCGCAACATATGCACTAAATGAGATTTCCGTGCCCCCAGTCAGGTTACTCCCTGGGCAGTGACCCTGCTCACACCCTCCCCTAGTTCCACCTCTGATCACAATTATCTCTCTTGGAGAGTGTAGCAAATTGGAGTTGGGGGAATCTCACCTCTGCCATGCATGGTCACAATCTGGGCACAGGACCCAAATAGTGGGCAATGTGGCACTTCTTACAGTAGAGAATAAGTAACTTTATTCTTTACTTGTGTATTAAGGACCTTATTTGCATTAAATTCAGTCCACATGGGACCAAGACTTTCTGGCTTACTGAACAAAGTGGAATTGTTTCGTAGAGGGTGGAGAATTGTATTTTATCTGAAATTACCCCCTCTGCACAAAATACAAACAATTATACCCATACAAGTACCTTGTGGAAGTTGTTGCCCTCTATCTTCCTGTGGTCTCTCCCTGTTTCTCACCGTGCCTCCTCCCATTTCCTTGCACCTCTGCGTCTCCGCATATATCCCTATACTCAGAGCCGGCTCCGGTCAGTGACATGGGATGCCCAAATATGAGCATACCCATATATGGGCATCCATGCCACTGACCGGAGCCCGCTCTGTTGCGGATATGGAGAGAGACTGGGAGATTTACATCCCCTTATAATTCATATGGTGCATAGTACCGGCACGTATTGTTTTACCGGTACTGTGTACCTTCCTACTTTCACACTGGTACAGTATATGCTGCAGTGGGACTGAGAGGGATATATTGGTAACACATAGTCATTGTTGGGGGAATTCAATCCATTTTGAAAATAGTAATGAAATGTTTTTTACTTTTCTTTTTTTTCAGTAATGAAGAATGAAACATTTCTGTTAAAATTGAATTGGAGGTGAACTGGATTCATCATCAACTCTGCACCAGTGTGAATTGATGTTCTTTAATGTTCTGATAAGGTACATGCAACATCTCTTCCTCAACCCCTGCACCACTCTCTGCCTCTTGCCTCTCTCTCTCCACCTCCCTGCTAAGCGTATTAACCCATCTAATGTAATCCACATTCCATGTCTCACTTTACTCTTCACTTCTCACGTGCCCTCTGGAATGACTGCTCTCTGACTAACAAGGTCTATTTGTACATGACCTCTTCTGCTCTCATCCACCACCTCTCATTCCCCTCACCCCTGTCCTACTCGATACCTCAGCTTAATTGAACTCTCTCCTCTGACATCTACCCTTATCTCTAACCTCTCCTCACTTTCTGCTTAAACTAACTATCTTGTTAACTTTTACAATGCTATCATCTCCTCCTCCCTCCTCCTCCTTCCTCCTCCCTCCTCCATTATATATATACCCCTTCTAGGCTCTGACACACTCATCCCTCTAAGGCCATGATTATCATGGGCACATGCTTGGTCGTCCACAGTGCGTGCGAGCGATGCAGAGCCGCCTCGGACCTCAGTGCAGGGATTGCTGCATACCCCCAGCATCTGTCACCCACAAACAATACACACACTAATACTCCCCACAATACACACTATAATACCTCCTCAATACTAATCTCCCCAATAATATTATAGCTCCAAACACAATATACACAACACCCTTACACAAGATACACAATCTAGTACTCTCCTCTGCACCTCTACACACAATATAATACTCCCACACACACAATATACACACTACCCTCCTACCCCCATAAAATACAACCAATAATACACACACACTTTGTGGATGTTGGGACCAGCTCCCGGCATGCACCAGTGAAAGAGAGAGGCCCGCAGAAGCTCGGAAGAACTCCCTCCATCCGTGCCTTCCTCCGTTTCACATCTTCTCCCTGTCTCTCTCCCTCCCTTTCCTTGCATCTCCCTGCGTCTTTACGTATACCCAGTCAGTGACGGCTCTGGTCACGTGATGCCTTAATATGGGCTTATCCATATATGTTCATCCACGTCACTAATGTGATGCCCGCACTGTTGCGGAGCTGGTACTTACGACGGGCACTTATTGTTTTATCAGTACTGCGTACCTGACTCTACCGGCCTACTTTCAACACTAGTACAATATGTGCTTCACTACGAGTGAGTGGGGAATATTGGCATCACACAGTCACTGTTGAATATGCCATTCAATCCATTTTGAAAATAGTAATGCAATGTGGTTTTGTTTTGTTTGCTTTTTGCAGTAATGAAGAATGGAAAAGTTATATTAAAATTAAATTGGAGGGGGACTAGATTCAGCATTTCATCATGAACTCTGCACTTGTGAGAATTTAACTTCTTGAATACCCTGACAGGTACACGCAACATTAAGACTATAATCTGCTGTGCAAGCTTTCGTGCTATACCTCCCCCTCAGGTTTTGATTTATACATTTGCTCCCTCAATTCATGTCCTCTAATATTTGAAAGCTCTCTCCTAGCATTTTCTCTTTACCACAGAACGTCATCCCAATGTAACCTCTCTCTTGTTCTTTCTGCTTGCTGTTTCCTCACTCCTCTGTTAAACTTTTCTAATTTCTCTAACTTCCACACTCCTGCTTTTATCCACATGTTCTCCTCTTTCCTTCCCCTACCTTTGCATGTGTCTACACACTGCACCATTTGTACAGACCTCTATTGCAGCTATTTCTGCACTGCTCAATGAAAAGCACTCTTTAATATCCTATTCTCTGTGCCCCCTCTCTCTGCGCCCCCTCTTTTGGCGCCTCCTCTCTCTGCGCCCCCTCTCTCTGCGCCTATCTGTCTCATTCTCTCTACGTCCCTCTCTCTCTACATAGAGCTATCTCTGTCTCTCTCTACACCTATCTCTGTGTCTCCTTCTATGTTTGCTGATGTGTGGGATATCTCTTATAATCTTGAACCTGCTCATATACACATCGGGCCTCCCTGCCTCTGCCTCCCTGCTAAGAGTGTTAACCTATCTAATGTAATCCACATTCCTTTCCTTACTTTTCTCTTCCCTTCTCCTATGCCATCTGGAATGTCCGTTCTCTGACTAACAAGGCTCTAGTTGTACATGACCTCTTCTGCTCTCATCATTCACAATCAGTCATTCCCCTCACCCCATCTTACCTGTCCCACTGATTTGCCTCTGCTTAATTAAACTCTCCTCTGACATCTACTCTAACCTCTCTGCTCTCTCTCTCTTTCCGCTTAAACTAACAATCTTATTAACTCTTACAATGCTATCCTCCTATCTATATGCCCCCTCTAGGCTCTGACACACTTGTCCCTCTAGCCCACACCCTTGGCTAAATTCCCAAACATGTTCATCACACTTCCACTCGCTGTTCTTAATGCCTATGAAGGAAATCACACAATTGATATTTGATTTTTCTACAGTAAAAATGTCTCCAGTCCTGTATAAAGCTGCTCTCTGTGGCCAAACCACACTACTTTTTTTTCACATTCATCAACACTCAAATTTAATTTACGCTGTCTTTTTTTCCCTGTATTTGACTCCCTCCACTAACCTTCTCCTCACACTTGCCATCCTTCCTTCACTTCTCCTCAAGCATTTGACTACTTCAGAGGCAAGGTGGATGCCACCCACAAGGAGATTCCTTCTGTCCCTTCCCCCTTCTCTCCTTCTACCTAATTCTCCTTCTGCATTTGACTCCTTTTCTTCTCTTACAGAGCTGGAAGCTAATCATCTTCTCTTCTCCCTCTACCACATGCCCTCTAGATCGTATCCCCTCACACCTTACTGCATCTCTTAGTCCCCACTCTCACCCACATCTTCAATTCCTCCCTATTCTCTGGCTCTTTACCCTCTTACTTTAAGCCTGTAGTGGTCACCCTTTTCTCAGAAACAACCTACACCCTATGTGCCTTACTAACTACCGCCCTGTATCCCTCCTGCTGTTTGTCTCCTAATTGCTAGAATGTCAACATTCTTAAATCACATTCCCTCCTGGATCCTTTACAACCTGCCTTTCGTACAGCTCGTTCTACAGACTGTGCTTAAAGCAAATTCCCAAGGTCACTTTTCCCTACTAATCCTACTTGATCTATCTGCTGCGTTTGATGCTCTCAATCACTCTCCTCCTTCATATTCTAAACTCTCTCTTGGTATCCGTAACACAGTTCTATCCTGGTTTTCATCATAACTTTCCTGTCACACATTCTCCATCTCTGTTGCTAACATGTCTTCGTCTTCTATTGATCTGTCTGTGGGTATACATCAGGGCTCTGTTCTGAGATCTCTCTTTCTCTCTACATACTATCATTTGGTGACCTCATCAACTCTTTGTGACAATCCTATAAATAACAAATACAAATATCAGGTCATGGGAATAAGTGATTTGGACATAAAAGTAACATTTCGGAAGTGTGGACAACTAATACATCTTGTAGATTGCCTTTACAGTGTGATGTCATTGATTCAGTAGATTGTGTGCAGACCAGGACTGCAGTACAGTGTCACTCACATGGATGACTTGCGTGGTAGAAGCTCAAGAACAAGGATGTCAAACTCCAGTCCTCGAGGGCAGCAAACAGGCCAGGTTTTCAGGATATCCCTACTGAAAACCTGGCCTGTTTGGGACCCTCGAGGACTGGAGTTTGACATGCATGCTCTAGAAGGAGCACAGCTGTGGGTGGGAGGTGGATTTGCTTTGCATCAAATGGTTTGGAGCAAGGTTTATTGTATGTAGTATCATAATAACAATGCAATGCTTAACTTTTATTTCAGGAGGGATGACTGCAGAACAGAAGTGAATATTGAAGCCATGTGTTCCTTTTCTTGCAAAAGAGAAAATTTGAAGGACAGTTGAAGAGAAGGAAAATTACTACACAGAGACAGATAAGCAATGTGTATATTTCTCATTTACCATTTAGTATTTGTCGTTTTATTGACTCCACACAATCCGGCTGCTACGGGTTTCACATTGAATATTTTCATCTCTACTCTACCCCTTCCTGTGATCTGAACCATGCAAGTTTTCGTTGATTCAATACATCATGAGTAGAGGGTGGCTACAGTATGAAGTAAAGACCCAAGGACCACATCTACTACCATTCATAACAAGAACATGTGCAGTAGCGCACAGCTGCAGTTCTATGTGATTGTTATGAAAGGTTGAGGTGGTTCAATTCTATGAATCTGGAGTGGGATGGATCCTGTTTGCATCATATGGTTTCATCTAGGCCAGTAGATTATATAACTCTCAGTACAGGTTACACATGGCATCAGTATTAGTGATTTAAAGAGGCGGAAAGCTTCAATGTGGAGAACAAAGCCAAGTAATGTTGAAGTTACTCCTTTTACCATTTACTTGGTCAGTCTGTACTGTCTAGTCTGTACTGTCTACTCCCCACACAGCTGCTAAGGATCTTCCATTTTAAATACTTTCACCTCCTATTCTGCACTGCTTTGCTGCCCATTATTCAGAGATGCGTTCCAGTCATGTTTACCACTCTGAATCTCTCTGCAGTCATTGGTTCAGCACATCATGGGTAGAGCATGGCTACAGATACAGCAAGCTATTATTATTTTACCGGCTGATCATCCATAATATTGCATTAAAACATAGAATATCACTTAATTTCCAAAAGATTCAGTGATGCTGATAATGCAGAATCTCACAACATTTCCCATCATAATGCCATAATGCACCAGTGGGAGAAATAATCCTTGCTATATCTGTACATTGTGTGACGTATTACCTCCATGACCATTGAGAGCAAGTACATCTTCTGTATAGAGCGGCTGTGTTATGATGCAGTTATTGATCATCATTGACATAATCACAAGAATCTTATGCAAAGGGAAATTGTCCGCAGCGAAGTGAGATTTCAGCCCCCAAACGTCTGTAATATTAATGCAATGTCTTACTTTTGTTGCAGTGAACACTGAAGAGACGGATCTACTACAACACTGTACAGGATGAGCATACGCTACAAGCAGCAAAATGATCTTGCAGTTGACAGTATGTTGTTCTGGTAATGTGCACAATTATTATTTATGGGCTACACACCACAGTGCTGGACATATTCTGTTAACTTCAACTCTACTCCTAACATGGAGATGTCTTCCTGGTGTTACTGATTCAGTACATCATATGCACAGTGTGGTTATGATATGATGGATTGATTTAATGAACCCACCAACCAATGATGACATCTGCATCATCTTCTGTAAAGTGCAGCTACAGCATGATATTATCAGCATTTGGTGCGGTATAATCAGAGGTATCTATGTGCTTTTGTGCCTGTTTTAAGTCCTCCAGCTTAACGCCCCTACACCTCCCACTACACAGGCATACTTACTTATGCATACACTGACATCTGGCATACCTACACACACCCCAGGGCCACTTCCTTCCCCTGATGTCAGGGAGAGGATGGGCATGCAGAGTGCAGTAAGTCTCCACGTTACTCTGGCCAACAGTCTTGGCCTACCTCCAGCATCTGTCACCCACAACATCTGTTCCCTCCTTGTAAAGTGCTGAACTATCTCACCTGGGTCAGTGCTATAGCTGATCACAGTGCCCGATCAGGATGTCACTGTGACAGGCAGCAGTGCAGATTGACCGGTCAATCAATGCAGTGCCGCAACATATGCACTAAATGAGATTTCCGTGCCCCCAGTCAGGTTACTCCCTGGGCAGTGACCCTGCTCACACCCTCCCCTAGTTCCACCTCTGATCACAATTATCTCTCTTGGAGAGTGTAGCAAATTGGAGTTGGGGGAATCTCACCTCTGCCATGCATGGTCACAATCTGGGCACAGGACCCAAATAGTGGGCAATGTGGCACTTCTTACAGTAGAGAATAAGTAACTTTATTCTTTACTTGTGTATTAAGGACCTTATTTGCATTAAATTCAGTCCACATGGGACCAAGACTTTCTGGCTTACTGAACAAAGTGGAATTGTTTCGTAGAGGGTGGAGAATTGTATTTTATCTGAAATTACCCCCTCTGCACAAAATACAAACAATTATACCCATACAAGTACCTTGTGGAAGTTGTTGCCCTCTATCTTCCTGTGGTCTCTCCCTGTTTCTCACCGTGCCTCCTCCCATTTCCTTGCACCTCTGCGTCTCCGCATATATCCCTATACTCAGAGCCGGCTCCGGTCAGTGACATGGGATGCCCAAATATGAGCATACCCATATATGGGCATCCATGCCACTGACCGGAGCCCGCTCTGTTGCGGATATGGAGAGAGACTGGGAGATTTACATCCCCTTATAATTCATATGCTGCATAGTACCGGCACGTATTGTTTTACCGGTACTGTGTACCTTCCTACTTTCACACTGGTACAGTATATGCTGCAGTGGGACTGAGAGGGATATATTGGTAACACATAGTCATTGTTGGGGGAATTCAATCCATTTTGAAAATAGTAATGAAATGTTTTTTACTTTTCTTTTTTTTCAGTAATGAAGAATGAAACATTTCTGTTAAAATTGAATTGGAGGTGAACTGGATTCATCATCAACTCTGCACCAGTGTGAATTGATGTTCTTTAATGTTCTGATAAGGTACATGCAACATCTCTTCCTCAACCCCTGCACCACTCTCTGCCTCTTGCCTCTCTCTCTCCACCTCCCTGCTAAGCGTATTAACCCATCTAATGTAATCCACATTCCATGTCTCACTTTACTCTTCACTTCTCACGTGCCCTCTGGAATGACTGCTCTCTGACTAACAAGGTCTATTTGTACATGACCTCTTCTGCTCTCATCCACCACCTCTCATTCCCCTCACCCCTGTCCTACTCGATACCTCAGCTTAATTGAACTCTCTCCTCTGACATCTACCCTTATCTCTAACCTCTCCTCACTTTCTGCTTAAACTAACTATCTTGTTAACTTTTACAATGCTATCATCTCCTCCTCCCTCCTCCTCCTTCCTCCTCCCTCCTCCATTATATATATACCCCTTCTAGGCTCTGACACACTCATCCCTCTAAGGCCATGATTATCATGGGCACATGCTTGGTCGTCCACAGTGCGTGCGAGCGATGCAGAGCCGCCTCGGACCTCAGTGCAGGGATTGCTGCATACCCCCAGCATCTGTCACCCACAAACAATACACACACTAATACTCCCCACAATACACACTATAATACCTCCTCAATACTAATCTCCCCAATAATATTATAGCTCCAAACACAATATACACAACACCCTTACACAAGATACACAATCTAGTACTCTCCTCTGCACCTCTACACACAATATAATACTCCCACACACACAATATACACACTACCCTCCTACCCCCATAAAATACAACCAATAATACACACACACTTTGTGGATGTTGGGACCAGCTCCCGGCATGCACCAGTGAAAGAGAGAGGCCCGCAGAAGCTCGGAAGAACTCCCTCCATCCGTGCCTTCCTCCGTTTCACATCTTCTCCCTGTCTCTCTCCCTCCCTTTCCTTGCATCTCCCTGCGTCTTTACGTATACCCAGTCAGTGACGGCTCTGGTCACGTGATGCCTTAATATGGGCTTATCCATATATGTTCATCCACGTCACTAATGTGATGCCCGCACTGTTGCGGAGCTGGTACTTACGACGGGCACTTATTGTTTTATCAGTACTGCGTACCTGACTCTACCGGCCTACTTTCAACACTAGTACAATATGTGCTTCACTACGAGTGAGTGGGGAATATTGGCATCACACAGTCACTGTTGAATATGCCATTCAATCCATTTTGAAAATAGTAATGCAATGTGGTTTTGTTTTGTTTGCTTTTTGCAGTAATGAAGAATGGAAAAGTTATATTAAAATTAAATTGGAGGGGGACTAGATTCAGCATTTCATCATGAACTCTGCACTTGTGAGAATTTAACTTCTTGATTACCCTGACAGGTACACGCAACATTAAGACTATAATCTGCTGTGCAAGCTTTCGTGCTATACCTCCCCCTCAGGTTTTGATTTATACATTTGCTGCCTCAATTCATGTCCTCTAATATTTGAAAGCTCTCTCCTAGCATTTTCTCTTTACCACAGAACGTCATCCCAATGTAACCTCTCTCTTGTTCTTTCTGCTTGCTGTTTCCTCACTCCTCTGTTAAACTTTTCTAATTTCTCTAACTTCCACACTCCTGCTTTTATCCACATGTTCTCCTCTTTCCTTCCCCTACCTTTGCATGTGTCTACACACTGCACCATTTGTACAGACCTCTATTGCAGCTATTTCTGCACTGCTCAATGAAAAGCACTCTTTAATATCCTATTCTCTGTGCCCCCTCTCTCTGCGCCCCCTCTTTTGGCGCCTCCTCTCTCTGCGCCCCCTCTCTCTGCGCCTATCTGTCTCATTCTCTCTACGTCCCTCTCTCTCTACATAGAGCTATCTCTGTCTCTCTCTACACCTATCTCTGTGTCTCCTTCTATGTTTGCTGATGTGTGGGATATCTCTTATAATCTTGAACCTGCTCATATACACATCGGGCCTCCCTGCCTCTGCCTCCCTGCTAAGAGTGTTAACCTATCTAATGTAATCCACATTCCTTTCCTTACTTTTCTCTTCCCTTCTCCTATGCCATCTGGAATGTCCGTTCTCTGACTAACAAGGCTCTAGTTGTACATGACCTCTTCTGCTCTCATCATTCACAATCAGTCATTCCCCTCACCCCATCTTACCTGTCCCACTGATTTGCCTCTGCTTAATTAAACTCTCCTCTGACATCTACTCTAACCTCTCTGCTCTCTCTCTCTTTCCGCTTAAACTAACAATCTTATTAACTCTTACAATGCTATCCTCCTATCTATATGCCCCCTCTAGGCTCTGACACACTTGTCCCTCTAGCCCACACCCTTGGCTAAATTCCCAAACATGTTCATCACACTTCCACTCGCTGTTCTTAATGCCTATGAAGGAAATCACACAATTGATATTTGATTTTTCTACAGTAAAAATGTCTCCAGTCCTGTATAAAGCTGCTCTCTGTGGCCAAACCACACTACTTTTTTTTCACATTCATCAACACTCAAATTTAATTTACGCTGTCTTTTTTTCCCTGTATTTGACTCCCTCCACTAACCTTCTCCTCACACTTGCCATCCTTCCTTCACTTCTCCTCAAGCATTTGACTACTTCAGAGGCAAGGTGGATGCCACCCACAAGGAGATTCCTTCTGTCCCTTCCCCCTTCTCTCCTTCTACCTAATTCTCCTTCTGCATTTGACTCCTTTTCTTCTCTTACAGAGCTGGAAGCTAATCATCTTCTCTTCTCCCTCTACCACATGCCCTCTAGATCGTATCCCCTCACACCTTACTGCATCTCTTAGTCCCCACTCTCACCCACATCTTCAATTCCTCCCTATTCTCTGGCTCTTTACCCTCTTACTTTAAGCCTGTAGTGGTCACCCTTTTCTCAGAAACAACCTACACCCTATGTGCCTTACTAACTACCGCCCTGTATCCCTCCTGCTGTTTGTCTCCTAATTGCTAGAATGTCAACATTCTTAAATCACATTCCCTCCTGGATCCTTTACAACCTGCCTTTCGTACAGCTCGTTCTACAGACTGTGCTTAAAGCAAATTCCCAAGGTCACTTTTCCCTACTAATCCTACTTGATCTATCTGCTGCGTTTGATGCTCTCAATCACTCTCCTCCTTCATATTCTAAACTCTCTCTTGGTATCCGTAACACAGTTCTATCCTGGTTTTCATCATAACTTTCCTGTCACACATTCTCCATCTCTGTTGCTAACATGTCTTCGTCTTCTATTGATCTGTCTGTGGGTATACATCAGGGCTCTGTTCTGAGATCTCTCTTTCTCTCTACATACTATCATTTGGTGACCTCATCAACTCTTTGTGACAATCCTATAAATAACAAATACAAATATCAGGTCATGGGAATAAGTGATTTGGACATAAAAGTAACATTTCGGAAGTGTGGACAACTAATACATCTTGTAGATTGCCTTTACAGTGTGATGTCATTGATTCAGTAGATTGTGTGCAGACCAGGACTGCAGTACAGTGTCACTCACATGGATGACTTGCGTGGTAGAAGCTCAAGAACAAGGATGTCAAACTCCAGTCCTCGAGGGCAGCAAACAGGCCAGGTTTTCAGGATATCCCTACTGAAAACCTGGCCTGTTTGGGACCCTCGAGGACTGGAGTTTGACATGCATGCTCTAGAAGGAGCACAGCTGTGGGTGGGAGGTGGATTTGCTTTGCATCAAATGGTTTGGAGCAAGGTTTATTGTATGTAGTAACATAATAACAATGCAATGCTTAACTTTTATTTCAGGAGGGATGACTGCAGAACAGAAGTGAATATTGAAGCCATGTGTTCCTTTTCTTGCAAAAGAGAAAATTTGAAGGACAGTTGAAGAGAAGGAAAATTACTACACAGAGACAGATAAGCAATGTGTATATTTCTCATTTACCATTTAGTATTTGTCGTTTTATTGACTCCACACAATCCGGCTGCTACGGGTTTCACATTGAATATTTTCATCTCTACTCTACCCCTTCCTGTGATCTGAACCATGCAAGTTTTCGTTGATTCAATACATCATGAGTAGAGGGTGGCTACAGTATGAAGTAAAGACCCAAGGACCACATCTACTACCATTCATAACAAGAACATGTGCAGTAGCGCACAGCTGCAGTTCTATGTGATTGTTATGAAAGGTTGAGGTGGTTCAATTCTATGAATCTGGAGTGGGATGGATCCTGTTTGCATCATATGGTTTCATCTAGGCCAGTAGATTATATAACTCTCAGTACAGGTTACACATGGCATCAGTATTAGTGATTTAAAGAGGAGGAAAGCTTCAATGTGGAGAACAAAGCCAAGTAATGTTGAAGTTACTCCTTTTACCATTTACTTGGTCAGTCTGTACTGTCTACTCCCCACACAGCTGCTAAGGATCTTCCATTTTAAATACTTTCACCTCCTATTCTGCACTGCTTTGCTGCCCATTATTCAGAGATGCGTTCCAGTCATGTTTACCACTCTGAATCTCTCTGCAGTCATTGGTTCAGCACATCATGGGTAGAGCATGGCTACAGATACAGCAAGCTATTATTATTTTACCGGCTGATCATCCATAATATTGCATTAAAACATAGAATATCACTTAATTTCCAAAAGATTCAGTGATGCTGATAATGCAGAATCTCACAACATTTCCCATCATAATGCCATAATGCACCAGTGGGAGAAATAATCCTTGCTATATCTGTACATTGTGTGACGTATTACCTCCATGACCATTGAGAGCAAGTACATCTTCTGTATAGAGCGGCTGTGTTATGATGCAGTTATTGATCATCATTGACATAATCACAAGAATCTTATGCAAAGGGAAATTGTCCGCAGCGAAGTGAGATTTCAGCCCCCAAACGTCTGTAATATTAATGCAATGTCTTACTTTTGTTGCAGTGAACACTGAAGAGACGGATCTACTACAACACTGTACAGGATGAGCATACGCTACAAGCAGCAAAATGATCTTGCAGTTGACAGTATGTTGTTCTGGTAATGTGCACAATTATTATTTATGGGCTACACACCACAGTGCTGGACATATTCTGTTAACTTCAACTCTACTCCTAACATGGAGATGTCTTCCTGGTGTTACTGATTCAGTACATCATATGCACAGTGTGGTTATGATATGATGGATTGATTTAATGAACCCACCAACCAATGATGACATCTGCATCATCTTCTGTAAAGTGCAGCTACAGCATGATATTATCAGCATTTGGTGCGGTATAATCAGAGGTATCTATGTGCTTTTGTGCCTGTTTTAAGTCCTCCAGCTTAACGCCCCTACACCTCCCACTACACAGGCATACTTACTTATGCATACACTGACATCTGGCATACCTACACACACCCCAGGGCCACTTCCTTCCCCTGATGTCAGGGAGAGGATGGGCATGCAGAGTGCAGTAAGTCTCCACGTTACTCTGGCCAACAGTCTTGGCCTACCTCCAGCATCTGTCACCCACAACATCTGTTCCCTCCTTGTAAAGTGCTGAACTATCTCACCTGGGTCAGTGCTATAGCTGATCACAGTGCCCGATCAGGATGTCACTGTGACAGGCAGCAGTGCAGATTGACCGGTCAATCAATGCAGTGCCGCAACATATGCACTAAATGAGATTTCCGTGCCCCCAGTCAGGTTACTCCCTGGGCAGTGACCCTGCTCACACCCTCCCCTAGTTCCACCTCTGATCACAATTATCTCTCTTGGAGAGTGTAGCAAATTGGAGTTGGGGGAATCTCACCTCTGCCATGCATGGTCACAATCTGGGCACAGGACCCAAATAGTGGGCAATGTGGCACTTCTTACAGTAGAGAATAAGTAACTTTATTCTTTACTTGTGTATTAAGGACCTTATTTGCATTAAATTCAGTCCACATGGGACCAAGACTTTCTGGCTTACTGAACAAAGTGGAATTGTTTCGTAGAGGGTGGAGAATTGTATTTTATCTGAAATTACCCCCTCTGCACAAAATACAAACAATTATACCCATACAAGTACCTTGTGGAAGTTGTTGCCCTCTATCTTCCTGTGGTCTCTCCCTGTTTCTCACCGTGCCTCCTCCCATTTCCTTGCACCTCTGCGTCTCCGCATATATCCCTATACTCAGAGCCGGCTCCGGTCAGTGACATGGGATGCCCAAATATGAGCATACCCATATATGGGCATCCATGCCACTGACCGGAGCCCGCTCTGTTGCGGATATGGAGAGAGACTGGGAGATTTACATCCCCTTATAATTCATATGGTGCATAGTACCGGCACGTATTGTTTTACCGGTACTGTGTACCTTCCTACTTTCACACTGGTACAGTATATGCTGCAGTGGGACTGAGAGGGATATATTGGTAACACATAGTCATTGTTGGGGGAATTCAATCCATTTTGAAAATAGTAATGAAATGTTTTTTACTTTTCTTTTTTTTCAGTAATGAAGAATGAAACATTTCTGTTAAAATTGAATTGGAGGTGAACTGGATTCATCATCAACTCTGCACCAGTGTGAATTGATGTTCTTTAATGTTCTGATAAGGTACATGCAACATCTCTTCCTCAACCCCTGCACCACTCTCTGCCTCTTGCCTCTCTCTCTCCACCTCCCTGCTAAGCGTATTAACCCATCTAATGTAATCCACATTCCATGTCTCACTTTACTCTTCACTTCTCACGTGCCCTCTGGAATGACTGCTCTCTGACTAACAAGGTCTATTTGTACATGACCTCTTCTGCTCTCATCCACCACCTCTCATTCCCCTCACCCCTGTCCTACTCGATACCTCAGCTTAATTGAACTCTCTCCTCTGACATCTACCCTTATCTCTAACCTCTCCTCACTTTCTGCTTAAACTAACTATCTTGTTAACTTTTACAATGCTATCATCTCCTCCTCCCTCCTCCTCCTTCCTCCTCCCTCCTCCATTATATATATACCCCTTCTAGGCTCTGACACACTCATCCCTCTAAGGCCATGATTATCATGGGCACATGCTTGGTCGTCCACAGTGCGTGCGAGCGATGCAGAGCCGCCTCGGACCTCAGTGCAGGGATTGCTGCATACCCCCAGCATCTGTCACCCACAAACAATACACACACTAATACTCCCCACAATACACACTATAATACCTCCTCAATACTAATCTCCCCAATAATATTATAGCTCCAAACACAATATACACAACACCCTTACACAAGATACACAATCTAGTACTCTCCTCTGCACCTCTACACACAATATAATACTCCCACACACACAATATACACACTACCCTCCTACCCCCATAAAATACAACCAATAATACACACACACTTTGTGGATGTTGGGACCAGCTCCCGGCATGCACCAGTGAAAGAGAGAGGCCCGCAGAAGCTCGGAAGAACTCCCTCCATCCGTGCCTTCCTCCGTTTCACATCTTCTCCCTGTCTCTCTCCCTCCCTTTCCTTGCATCTCCCTGCGTCTTTACGTATACCCAGTCAGTGACGGCTCTGGTCACGTGATGCCTTAATATGGGCTTATCCATATATGTTCATCCACGTCACTAATGTGATGCCCACACTGTTGCGGAGCTGGTACTTACGACGGGCACTTATTGTTTTATCAGTACTGCGTACCTGACTCTACCGGCCTACTTTCAACACTAGTACAATATGTGCTTCACTACGAGTGAGTGGGGAATATTGGCATCACACAGTCACTGTTGAATATGCCATTCAATCCATTTTGAAAATAGTAATGCAATGTGGTTTTGTTTTGTTTGCTTTTTGCAGTAATGAAGAATGGAAAAGTTATATTAAAATTAAATTGGAGGGGGACTAGATTCAGCATTTCATCATGAACTCTGCACTTGTGAGAATTTAACTTCTTGAATACCCTGACAGGTACACGCAACATTAAGACTATAATCTGCTGTGCAAGCTTTCGTGCTATACCTCCCCCTCAGGTTTTGATTTATACATTTGCTCCCTCAATTCATGTCCTCTAATATTTGAAAGCTCTCTCCTAGCATTTTCTCTTTACCACAGAACGTCATCCCAATGTAACCTCTCTCTTGTTCTTTCTGCTTGCTGTTTCCTCACTCCTCTGTTAAACTTTTCTAATTTCTCTAACTTCCACACTCCTGCTTTTATCCACATGTTCTCCTCTTTCCTTCCCCTACCTTTGCATGTGTCTACACACTGCACCATTTGTACAGACCTCTATTGCAGCTATTTCTGCACTGCTCAATGAAAAGCACTCTTTAATATCCTATTCTCTGTGCCCCCTCTCTCTGCGCCCCCTCTTTTGGCGCCTCCTCTCTCTGCGCCCCCTCTCTCTGCGCCTATCTGTCTCATTCTCTCTACGTCCCTCTCTCTCTACATAGAGCTATCTCTGTCTCTCTCTACACCTATCTCTGTGTCTCCTTCTATGTTTGCTGATGTGTGGGATATCTCTTATAATCTTGAACCTGCTCATATACACATCGGGCCTCCCTGCCTCTGCCTCCCTGCTAAGAGTGTTAACCTATCTAATGTAATCCACATTCCTTTCCTTACTTTTCTCTTCCCTTCTCCTATGCCATCTGGAATGCCCGTTCTCTGACTAACAAGGCTCTAGTTGTACATGACCTCTTCTGCTCTCATCATTCACAATCAGTCATTCCCCTCACCCCATCTTACCTGTCCCACTGATTTTCCTCTGCTTAATTAAACTCTCCTCTGACATCTACTCTAACCTCTCTCTCTCTTTCCGCTTAAACTAACAATCTTATTAACTCTTACAATGCTATCCTCCTATCTATATGCCCCCTCTAGGCTCTGACACACTTGTCCCTCTAGCCCACACCCTTGGCTAAATTCCCAAACATGTTCATCACACTTCCACTCGCTGTTCTTAATGCCTATGAAGGAAATCACACAATTGATATTTGATTTTTCTACAGTAAAAATGTCTCCAGTCCTGTATAAAGCTGCTCTCTGGGGCCAAACCACACTACTTTTTTTTCACATTCATCAACACTCAAATTTAATTTACGCTGTCTTTTTTTCCCTGTATTTGACTCCCTCCACTAACCTTCTCCTCACACTTGCCATCCTTCCTTCACTTCTCCTCAAGCATTTGACTACTTCAGAGGCAAGGTGGATGCCACCCACAAGGAGATTCCTTCTGTCCCTTCCCCCTTCTCTCCTTCTACCTAATTCTCCTTCTGCATTTGACTCCTTTTCTTCTCTTACAGAGCTGGAAGCTAATCATCTTCTCTTCTCCCTCTACCACATGCCCTCTAGATCGTATCCCCTCACACCTTACTGCATCTCTTAGTCCCCACTCTCACCCACATCTTCAATTCCTCCCTATTCTCTGGCTCTTTACCCTCTTACTTTAAGCCTGTAGTGGTCACCCTTTTCTCAGAAACAACCTACACCCTATGTGCCTTACTAACTACCGCCCTGTATCCCTCCTGCTGTTTGTCTCCTAATTGCTAGAATGTCAACATTCTTAAATCACATGCCCTCCTGGATCCTTTACAACCTGCCTTTCGTACAGCTCGTTCTACAGACTGTGCTTAAAGCAAATTCCCAAGGTCACTTTTCCCTACTAATCCTACTTGATCTATCTGCTGCGTTTGATGCTCTCAATCACTCTCCTCCTTCATATTCTAAACTCTCTCTTGGTATCCGTAACACAGTTCTATCCTGGTTTTCATCATAACTTTCCTGTCACACATTCTCCATCTCTGTTGCTAACATGTCTTCGTCTTCTATTGATCTGTCTGTGGGTATACATCAGGGCTCTGTTCTGAGATCTCTCTTTCTCTCTACATACTATCATTTGGTGACCTCATCAACTCTTTGTGACAATCCTATAAATAACAAATACAAATATCAGGTCATGGGAATAAGTGATTTGGACATAAAAGTAACATTTCGGAAGTGTGGACAACTAATACATCTTGTAGATTGCCTTTACAGTGTGATGTCATTGATTCAGTAGATTGTGTGCAGACCAGGACTGCAGTACAGTGTCACTCACATGGATGACTTGCGTGGTAGAAGCTCAAGAACAAGGATGTCAAACTCCAGTCCTCGAGGGCAGCAAACAGGCCAGGTTTTCAGGATATCCCTACTGAAAACCTGGCCTGTTTGGGACCCTCGAGGACTGGAGTTTGACATGCATGCTCTAGAAGGAGCACAGCTGTGGGTGGGAGGTGGATTTGCTTTGCATCAAATGGTTTGGAGCAAGGTTTATTGTATGTATTATCATAATAACAATGCAATGCTTAACTTTTATTTCAGGAGGGATGACTGCAGAACAGAAGTGAATATTGAAGCCATGTGTTCCTTTTCTTGCAAAAGAGAAAATTTGAAGGACAGTTGAAGAGAAGGAAAATTACTACACAGAGACAGATAAGCAATGTGTATATTTCTCATTTACCATTTAGTATTTGTCGTTTTATTGACTCCACACAATCCGGCTGCTACGGGTTTCACATTGAATATTTTCATCTCTACTCTACCCCTTCCTGTGATCTGAACCATGCAAGTTTTCGTTGATTCAATACATCATGAGTAGAGGGTGGCTACAGTATGAAGTAAAGACCCAAGGACCACATCTACTACCATTCATAACAAGAACATGTGCAGTAGCGCACAGCTGCAGTTCTATGTGATTGTTATGAAAGGTTGAGGTGGTTCAATTCTATGAATCTGGAGTGGGATGGATCCTGTTTGCATCATATGGTTTCATCTAGGCCAGTAGATTATATAACTCTCAGTACAGGTTACACATGGCATCAGTATTAGTGATTTAAAGAGGAGGAAAGCTTCAATGTGGAGAACAAAGCCAAGTAATGTTGAAGTTACTCCTTTTACCATTTACTTGGTCAGTCTGTACTGTCTACTCCCCACACAGCTGCTAAGGATCTTCCATTTTAAATACTTTCACCTCCTATTCTGCACTGCTTTGCTGCCCATTATTCAGAGATGCGTTCCAGTCATGTTTACCACTCTGAATCTCTCTGCAGTCATTGGTTCAGCACATCATGGGTAGAGCATGGCTACAGATACAGCAAGCTATTATTATTTTACCGGCTGATCATCCATAATATTGCATTAAAACATAGAATATCACTTAATTTCCAAAAGATTCAGTGATGCTGATAATGCAGAATCTCACAACATTTCCCATCATAATGCCATAATGCACCAGTGGGAGAAATAATCCTTGCTATATCTGTACATTGTGTGACGTATTACCTCCATGACCATTGAGAGCAAGTACATCTTCTGTATAGAGCGGCTGTGTTATGATGCAGTTATTGATCATCATTGACATAATCACAAGAATCTTATGCAAAGGGAAATTGTCCGCAGCGAAGTGAGATTTCAGCCCCCAAACGTCTGTAATATTAATGCAATGTCTTACTTTTGTTGCAGTGAACACTGAAGAGACGGATCTACTACAACACTGTACAGGATGAGCATACGCTACAAGCAGCAAAATGATCTTGCAGTTGACAGTATGTTGTTCTGGTAATGTGCACAATTATTATTTATGGGCTACACACCACAGTGCTGGACATATTCTGTTAACTTCAACTCTACTCCTAACATGGAGATGTCTTCCTGGTGTTACTGATTCAGTACATCATATGCACAGTGTGGTTATGATATGATGGATTGATTTAATGAACCCACCAACCAATGATGACATCTGCATCATCTTCTGTAAAGTGCAGCTACAGCATGATATTATCAGCATTTGGTGCGGTATAATCAGAGGTATCTATGTGCTTTTGTGCCTGTTTTAAGTCCTCCAGCTTAACGCCCCTACACCTCCCACTACACAGGCATACTTGCTTATGCATACACTGACATCTGGCATACCTACACACACCCCAGGGCCACTTCCTTCCCCTGATGTCAGGGAGAGGATGGGCATGCAGAGTGCAGTAAGTCTCCACGTTACTCTGGCCAACAGTCTTGGCCTACCTCCAGCATCTGTCACCCACAACATCTGTTCCCTCCTTGTAAAGTGCTGAACTATCTCACCTGGGTCAGTGCTATAGCTGATCACAGTGCCCGATCAGGATGTCACTGTGACAGGCAGCAGTGCAGATTGACCGGTCAATCAATGCAGTGCCGCAACATATGCACTAAATGAGATTTCCGTGCCCCCAGTCAGGTTACTCCCTGGGCAGTGACCCTGCTCACACCCTCCCCTAGTTCCACCTCTGATCACAATTATCTCTCTTGGAGAGTGTAGCAAATTGGAGTTGGGGGAATCTCACCTCTGCCATGCATGGTCACAATCTGGGCACAGGACCCAAATAGTGGGCAATGTGGCACTTCTTACAGTAGAGAATAAGTAACTTTATTCTTTACTTGTGTATTAAGGACCTTATTTGCATTAAATTCAGTCCACATGGGACCAAGACTTTCTGGCTTACTGAACAAAGTGGAATTGTTTCGTAGAGGGTGGAGAATTGTATTTTATCTGAAATTACCCCCTCTGCACAAAATACAAACAATTATACCCATACAAGTACCTTGTGGAAGTTGTTGCCCTCTATCTTCCTGTGGTCTCTCCCTGTTTCTCACCGTGCCTCCTCCCATTTCCTTGCACCTCTGCGTCTCCGCATATATCCCTATACTCAGAGCCGGCTCCGGTCAGTGACATGGGATGCCCAAATATGAGCATACCCATATATGGGCATCCATGCCACTGACCGGAGCCCGCTCTGTTGCGGATATGGAGAGAGACTGGGAGATTTACATCCCCTTATAATTCATATGGTGCATAGTACCAGCACGTATTGTTTTACCGGTACTGTGTACCTTCCTACTTTCACACTGGTACAGTATATGCTGCAGTGGGACTGAGAGGGATATATTGGTAACACATAGTCATTGTTGGGGGAATTCAATCCATTTTGAAAATAGTAATGAAATGTTTTTTACTTTTCTTTTTTTTCAGTAATGAAGAATGAAACATTTCTGTTAAAATTGAATTGGAGGTGAACTGGATTCATCATCAACTCTGCACCAGTGTGAATTGATGTTCTTTAATGTTCTGATAAGGTACATGCAACATCTCTTCCTCAACCCCTGCACCACTCTCTGCCTCTTGCCTCTCTCTCTCCACCTCCCTGCTAAGCGTATTAACCCATCTAATGTAATCCACATTCCATGTCTCACTTTACTCTTCACTTCTCACGTGCCCTCTGGAATGACTGCTCTCTGACTAACAAGGTCTATTTGTACATGACCTCTTCTGCTCTCATCCACCACCTCTCATTCCCCTCACCCCTGTCCTACTCGATACCTCAGCTTAATTGAACTCTCTCCTCTGACATCTACCCTTATCTCTAACCTCTCCTCACTTTCTGCTTAAACTAACTATCTTGTTAACTTTTACAATGCTATCATCTCCTCCTCCCTCCTCCTCCTTCCTCCTCCCTCCTCCATTATATATATACCCCTTCTAGGCTCTGACACACTCATCCCTCTAAGGCCATGATTATCATGGGCACATGCTTGGTCGTCCACAGTGCGTGCGAGCGATGCAGAGCCGCCTCGGACCTCAGTGCAGGGATTGCTGCATACCCCCAGCATCTGTCACCCACAAACAATACACACACTAATACTCCCCACAATACACACTATAATACCTCCTCAATACTAATCTCCACAATAATATTATAGCTCCAAACACAATATACACAACACCCTTACACAAGATACACAATCTAGTACTCTCCTCTGCACCTCTACACACAATATAATACTCCCACACACACAATATACACACTACCCTCCTACCCCCATAAAATACAACCAATAATACACACACACTTTGTGGATGTTGGGACCAGCTCCCGGCATGCACCAGTGAAAGAGAGAGGCCCGCAGAAGCTCGGAAGAACTCCCTCCATCCGTGCCTTCCTCCGTTTCACATCTTCTCCCTGTCTCTCTCCCTCCCTTTCCTTGCATCTCCCTGCGTCTTTACGTATACCCAGTCAGTGACGGCTCTGGTCACGTGATGCCTTAATATGGGCTTATCCATATATGTTCATCCACGTCACTAATGTGATGCCCGCACTGTTGCGGAGCTGGTACTTACGACGGGCACTTATTGTTTTATCAGTACTGCGTACCTGACTCTACCGGCCTACTTTCAACACTAGTACAATATGTGCTTCACTACGAGTGAGTGGGGAATATTGGCATCACACAGTCACTGTTGAATATGCCATTCAATCCATTTTGAAAATAGTAATGCAATGTGGTTTTGTTTTGTTTGCTTTTTGCAGTAATGAAGAATGGAAAAGTTATATTAAAATTAAATTGGAGGGGGACTAGATTCAGCATTTCATCATGAACTCTGCACTTGTGAGAATTTAACTTCTTGAATACCCTGACAGGTACACGCAACATTAAGACTATAATCTGCTGTGCAAGCTTTCGTGCTATACCTCCCCCTCAGGTTTTGATTTATACATTTGCTCCCTCAATTCATGTCCTCTAATATTTGAAAGCTCTCTCCTAGCATTTTCTCTTTACCACAGAACGTCATCCCAATGTAACCTCTCTCTTGTTCTTTCTGCTTGCTGTTTCCTCACTCCTCTGTTAAACTTTTCTAATTTCTCTAACTTCCACACTCCTGCTTTTATCCACATGTTCTCCTCTTTCCTTCCCCTACCTTTGCATGTGTCTACACACTGCACCATTTGTACAGACCTCTATTGCAGCTATTTCTGCACTGCTCAATGAAAAGCACTCTTTAATATCCTATTCTCTGTGCCCCCTCTCTCTGCGCCCCCTCTCTCTGCGCCTATCTGTCTCATTCTCTCTACGTCCCTCTCTCTCTACATAGAGCTATCTCTGTCTCTCTCTACACCTATCTCTGTGTCTCCTTCTATGTTTGCTGATGTGTGGGATATCTCTTATAATCTTGAACCTGCTCATATACACATCGGGCCTCCCTGCCTCTGCCTCCCTGCTAAGAGTGTTAACCTATCTAATGTAATCCACATTCCTTTCCTTACTTTTCTCTTCCCTTCTCCTATGCCATCTGGAATGTCCGTTCTCTGACTAACAAGGCTCTAGTTGTACATGACCTCTTCTGCTCTCATCATTCACAATCAGTCATTCCCCTCACCCCATCTTACCTGTCCCACTGATTTGCCTCTGCTTAATTAAACTCTCCTCTGACATCTACTCTAACCTCTCTGCTCTCTCTCTCTTTCCGCTTAAACTAACAATCTTATTAACTCTTACAATGCTATCCTCCTATCTATATGCCCCCTCTAGGCTCTGACACACTTGTCCCTCTAGCCCACACCCTTGGCTAAATTCCCAAACATGTTCATCACACTTCCACTCGCTGTTCTTAATGCCTATGAAGGAAATCACACAATTGATATTTGATTTTTCTACAGTAAAAATGTCTCCAGTCCTGTATAAAGCTGCTCTCTGGGGCCAAACCACACTACTTTTTTTTCACATTCATCAACACTCAAATTTAATTTACGCTGTCTTTTTTTCCCTGTATTTGACTCCCTCCACTAACCTTCTCCTCACACTTGCCATCCTTCCTTCACTTCTCCTCAAGCATTTGACTACTTCAGAGGCAAGGTGGATGCCACCCACAAGGAGATTCCTTCTGTCCCTTCCCCCTTCTCTCCTTCTACCTAACTCTCCTTCTGCATTTGACTCCTTTTCTTCTCTTACAGAGCTGGAAGCTAATCATCTTCTCTTCTCCCTCTACCACATGCCCTCTAGATCGTATCCCCTCACACCTTACTGCATCTCTTAGTCCCCACTCTCACCCACATCTTCAATTCCTCCCTATTCTCTGGCTCTTTACCCTCTTACTTTAAGCCTGTAGTGGTCACCCTTTTCTCAGAAACAACCTACACCCTATGTGCCTTACTAACTACCGCCCTGTATCCCTCCTGCTGTTTGTCTCCTAATTGCTAGAATGTCAACATTCTTAAATCACATTCCCTCCTGGATCCTTTACAACCTGCCTTTCGTACAGCTCGTTCTACAGACTGTGCTTAAAGCAAATTCCCAAGGTCACTTTTCCCTACTAATCCTACTTGATCTATCTGCTGCGTTTGATGCTCTCAATCACTCTCCTCCTTCATATTCTAAACTCTCTCTTGGTATCCGTAACACAGTTCTATCCTGGTTTTCATCATAACTTTCCTGTCACACATTCTCCATCTCTGTTGCTAACATGTCTTCGTCTTCTATTGATCTGTCTGTGGGTATACATCAGGGCTCTGTTCTGAGATCTCTCTTTCTCTCTACATACTATCATTTGGTGACCTCATCAACTCTTTGTGACAATCCTATAAATAACAAATACAAATATCAGGTCATGGGAATAAGTGATTTGGACATAAAAGTAACATTTCGGAAGTGTGGACAACTAATACATCTTGTAGATTGCCTTTACAGTGTGATGTCATTGATTCAGTAGATTGTGTGCAGACCAGGACTGCAGTACAGTGTCACTCACATGGATGACTTGCGTGGTAGAAGCTCAAGAACAAGGATGTCAAACTCCAGTCCTCGAGGGCAGCAAACAGGCCAGGTTTTCAGGATATCCCTACTGAAAACCTGGCCTGTTTGGGACCCTCGAGGACTGGAGTTTGACATGCATGCTCTAGAAGGAGCACAGCTGTGGGTGGGAGGTGGATTTGCTTTGCATCAAATGGTTTGGAGCAAGGTTTATTGTATGTATTATCATAATAACAATGCAATGCTTAACTTTTATTTCAGGAGGGATGACTGCAGAACAGAAGTGAATATTGAAGCCATGTGTTCCTTTTCTTGCAAAAGAGAAAATTTGAAGGACAGTTGAAGAGAAGGAAAATTACTACACAGAGACAGATAAGCAATGTGTATATTTCTCATTTACCATTTAGTATTTGTCGTTTTATTGACTCCACACAATCCGGCTGCTACGGGTTTCACATTGAATATTTTCATCTCTACTCTACCCCTTCCTGTGATCTGAACCATGCAAGTTTTCGTTGATTCAATACATCATGAGTAGAGGGTGGCTACAGTATGAAGTAAAGACCCAAGGACCACATCTACTACCATTCATAACAAGAACATGTGCAGTAGCGCACAGCTGCAGTTCTATGTGATTGTTATGAAAGGTTGAGGTGGTTCAATTCTATGAATCTGGAGTGGGATGGATCCTGTTTGCATCATATGGTTTCATCTAGGCCAGTAGATTATATAACTCTCAGTACAGGTTACACATGGCATCAGTATTAGTGATTTAAAGAGGAGGAAAGCTTCAATGTGGAGAACAAAGCCAAGTAATGTTGAAGTTACTCCTTTTACCATTTACTTGGTCAGTCTGTACTGTCTACTCCCCACACAGCTGCTAAGGATCTTCCATTTTAAATACTTTCACCTCCTATTCTGCACTGCTTTGCTGCCCATTATTCAGAGATGCGTTCCAGTCATGTTTACCACTCTGAATCTCTCTGCAGTCATTGGTTCAGCACATCATGGGTAGAGCATGGCTACAGATACAGCAAGCTATTATTATTTTACCGGCTGATCATCCATAATATTGCATTAAAACATAGAATATCACTTAATTTCCAAAAGATTCAGTGATGCTGATAATGCAGAATCTCACAACATTTCCCATCATAATGCCATAATGCACCAGTGGGAGAAATAATCCTTGCTATATCTGTACATTGTGTGACGTATTACCTCCATGACCATTGAGAGCAAGTACATCTTCTGTATAGAGCGGCTGTGTTATGATGCAGTTATTGATCATCATTGACATAATCACAAGAATCTTATGCAAAGGGAAATTGTCCGCAGCGAAGTGAGATTTCAGCCCCCAAACGTCTGTAATATTAATGCAATGTCTTACTTTTGTTGCAGTGAACACTGAAGAGACGGATCTACTACAACACTGTACAGGATGAGCATACGCTACAAGCAGCAAAATGATCTTGCAGTTGACAGTATGTTGTTCTGGTAATGTGCACAATTATTATTTATGGGCTACACACCACAGTGCTGGACATATTCTGTTAACTTCAACTCTACTCCTAACATGGAGATGTCTTCCTGGTGTTACTGATTCAGTACATCATATGCACAGTGTGGTTATGATATGATGGATTGATTTAATGAACCCACCAACCAATGATGACATCTGCATCATCTTCTGTAAAGTGCAGCTACAGCATGATATTATCAGCATTTGGTGCGGTATAATCAGAGGTATCTATGTGCTTTTGTGCCTGTTTTAAGTCCTCCAGCTTAACGCCCCTACACCTCCCACTACACAGGCATACTTGCTTATGCATACACTGACATCTGGCATACCTACACACACCCCAGGGCCACTTCCTTCCCCTGATGTCAGGGAGAGGATGGGCATGCAGAGTGCAGTAAGTCTCCACGTTACTCTGGCCAACAGTCTTGGCCTACCTCCAGCATCTGTCACCCACAACATCTGTTCCCTCCTTGTAAAGTGCTGAACTATCTCACCTGGGTCAGTGCTATAGCTGATCACAGTGCCCGATCAGGATGTCACTGTGACAGGCAGCAGTGCAGATTGACCGGTCAATCAATGCAGTGCCGCAACATATGCACTAAATGAGATTTCCGTGCCCCCAGTCAGGTTACTCCCTGGGCAGTGACCCTGCTCACACCCTCCCCTAGTTCCACCTCTGATCACAATTATCTCTCTTGGAGAGTGTAGCAAATTGGAGTTGGGGGAATCTCACCTCTGCCATGCATGGTCACAATCTGGGCACAGGACCCAAATAGTGGGCAATGTGGCACTTCTTACAGTAGAGAATAAGTAACTTTATTCTTTACTTGTGTATTAAGGACCTTATTTGCATTAAATTCAGTCCACATGGGACCAAGACTTTCTGGCTTACTGAACAAAGTGGAATTGTTTCGTAGAGGGTGGAGAATTGTATTTTATCTGAAATTACCCCCTCTGCACAAAATACAAACAATTATACCCATACAAGTACCTTGTGGAAGTTGTTGCCCTCTATCTTCCTGTGGTCTCTCCCTGTTTCTCACCGTGCCTCCTCCCATTTCCTTGCACCTCTGCGTCTCCGCATATATCCCTATACTCAGAGCCGGCTCCGGTCAGTGACATGGGATGCCCAAATATGAGCATACCCATATATGGGCATCCATGCCACTGACCGGAGCCCGCTCTGTTGCGGATATGGAGAGAGACTGGGAGATTTACATCCCCTTATAATTCATATGGTGCATAGTACCGGCACGTATTGTTTTACCGGTACTGTGTACCTTCTTACTTTCACACTGGTACAGTATGTGCTGCAGTGGGACTGAGAGGGATATATTGGTAACACATAGTCATTGGTGGGGGAATTCAATCCATTTTGAAAATAGTAATGCATTGTTTTTTACTTTTCTTTTTTTTCAGTAATGAAGAATGAAAAAGTTCTGTTAAAATTGAATTGGACGTGAACTGGATTCAGCATTTCATCATCAACTCTGCACCAGTGTGAATTGACGTTCTTTAATGTTCTGACAAGGTACATGCAACATCTCTTCCTCTACCCCTACACCACCCTCTGCCTCTTGCCTCTCTCTCCACCTCCCTGCTAAGCGTATTAACCCATCTAATGTAATCCACATTCCTTGTCTCACTTTACTCTTCCCTTCTCACGTGCCCTCTGGAATGTCCACCACTTCTCATTCCCCTCACCCCTGTCCTACTCGATACCTCAGCTTAATTGAACTCTCTCCTCTGACATCTACCCTTATCTCTAACCTCTCCTCACTTTCTGCTTAAACTAACTATCTTGTTAACTCTTACAATGCTATCATCTCCTCCTCCCTCCTCCTCCATCATCTATATGCCCCTTCTAGGCTCTGACACACTCATCCCTCTAAGGCCGTGATTATCATGGGCACACGCTTGGTCGTCCACAGTGCGTGCGAGCGATGCAGGGCCTCCCCGTCGCCTCGGACCTCAGTGCAGGGATTGCTGGAGCGACAGGCATGCGCTAACTTTGCCTTCTGTTGCGTGCTTACTATAGACGCAGCCTAACCCATGCATTGGTTTAATTCACAAGCACGCTCTCATCACACTTCATCACATCACACTGCTGCTCTTAACACCTATGGAGGAAATCTCACAGTCTGATTTTCTACACTAAACCTTTGTCCTGTTCTGTAAAACTCTGCTCCTTTTTTTAAGGTCAAACACTACTTTTTCCTCACTCATCAACACTCCAATTTCATTCACACTGTCTTCTATGTATTTGAGTCCCACCACTGACTTTCTCCTCCCACTTAACATCCATCCTTTATTTCTCCTCAAGCCTTTGCTCACTTGAGGCAAGGTGGATGCCATCCACAAGTAGATTCGTTCTCTCCCTTCCCCCTCTCTCTTTTTCTATCTAGATCTCATTGCACTCTTGACTCCTTTTCTCCTGTCACAAAGCTGGAACCTGATCTTCTCTTCTCCCTCTACCACATGCCCTCTCAATCCTATATTCTCACTCTCACCCACATCTTCAATTCCTCCATATCCTTTGGCTCTTTCAACTCTTCCTTTTAAGCATGCAGTGGTCACCCCTATTCTCAAAAATAACCTTGACCTTGTGTGAATTTCTAACTATCGCCCTGTATCCGTCCTACCATTTGCCTCCTAATTGCTAGAACGTCTTGTGATCTCCCGTTTGATCAACATTCTTAAATCACATGCTCCTCTGGGCCCTTCACAATCTGCCTTTCCCAATGTAACCAATTATGTACATAAAGAAAATTCCCAAGGTCCATTTTACTTACTAATCCTGCTTGATCTCTCTTCTGCTTTTGATACTGTCAATCACTCTTCTCATTCATATTCTAAACTCTTTCTTCGTATCCGCAGCAAACTTATATCCTGGTTTTCATCATACTTCTCCATCACACATTCTCCATCTCTGTTGCTAACGTGTCTTTGTCTCCTGTTGTTTTGTCTGTTGGTATACCTCAGGACTCTGTTCTGGGACCTCTCTCACTACATACTATCACTAGTTGACCTTATCAACTATTTTGGCCCTTGATATCATCTCTATGCAGATGATACACACACCTATCCACCCTACCGTCACTCCTGCAATTTAGTTCCTAGTTTCGGGTCGCCTCCTGGCTATATCCTCCATGGATGACACTCTTCTGCCTTAAACCTAATGTCTAAAACTGAGCTCCTCATATTTCCCCCTAAATCTGGCCTAATATCACCTTTCTCCATCGCAGTAAACAGTACTACCATCATCCTGTCATGAAAGCACATTGCCTAGGAGTAACATTTGACTCTTCCCTTTCCATCTTCATTCACGACACTGGCTAAAGTTTGTCGATTCTTTCTCTGTAATATTTCCAAGATTTGCCCTTTTCTCTGTCAATCTACTGCTAAAACGCCAATGCATGCCCTTATCGTATGGGTTAACATACTGCTAACAGGGCTCCCTGCTTCACAACTTTCTCATTTGCAATCTATCCAAAACTCTGCTGCTTGAATAATTTCCCTTTCTCCCACAACAGTATCTGCTCATCTCCTCCTCCTCCTTAAATCCCTCTCCTTGCTTCCCATCAAGTTTCAGATCACATACAAAGTTCTCCTCCTTACCTTTTTGTTAAGGTTCTCTATTAGTGGTGTACCGAGTACCCGGCGTTACCCAACACATTTCCAGCTACCCGGACATTACTCGAAACCGGCCACTGAGAAGTGGACTTGGCCGGGTAATACCCGGCGTCGGGTAATGTCAGGGCAGCTGGAAATAATCTTTTATACTTACCTTTCCTAAGACATCTAGGATCAGCAGCAGCAGTCCTCTGATGTTGGCAGCATCAGAGGTGTCTTCACCTGGCGGGGGGAGCTGCAGGAATCCCTTCCACAGCACCGAAGCAGGTAAGCTGTGTCTGTGAGCCTGCAGCTCCCCCGCCGGCTGAAGACACCACAGATGCTGCCACCGTCACAGGACTGCTGCTGATCCTAGATGTCACCGCCACCCGGAAGGTAAGTGCCAAACCGTGTACCCGACCGGGTAGAACCTTTCATTTTGGCCGGGTACCCGTTACCCATTTTTTTATAGTTGAGGACCCAGTCCAACACTATTCTCTATTCATCTGCTCCTTCCTACATATCATCTTTGGTCTCGTTATGCCCTTCCTCGTCTCCTAAGCTCTACTAATAACTGTCTCCATTATACTTCTTACACCTCTACTGCGCACTCGCTCTCTTGCCTGAAACCCTTTCCCATCAATTTACCTGTGAAACTCACACACACTCAGTATATGCCAACATACCCTCTTCCACCCACATTTAAGATCAACCTTAAAATTCACAACTTAAATGAAGCATTTCAATAGCTTTTACTCGTTGCTACTGTCACTCATTCAGTCACTAACTATTGTTCCCAAGAAGTGCTTTATACTACAAGTACCCACCATTAAGGACAAGCATTGTCATCTACTGCACTTGTTCCCCCACCTGTTGTCTCTCTGTAAGTCTCCTTACATTTCTCTTAGATTGTAAACTACCCAGGACAGGGATTTACTTTCCTATTGTCTGTTTTTGTTTGTTGAACTTATTGTATAATAATTTCCTGTACTTTTTGGTCTCTCTTGTAAAGCGCTGAGTACACAATGGGTGGTATATAAATAGAGATATTTGCAGAGTCTAGAGACAAGGCACACGTGTATAGGTAGCTACAGTTTATCCGGGACCGTATGCATCCTTGAAGTGCCTGTCCCAGTTATTTTCTATTGATTGCAATGTAGGAGTGTCTGTCCTGTCTTATTTTTTTTATTATTATTATTATTATTATTATTATTATATATACAAAGATTGTTTCCTGTCGTTAGCATGACATTGTGTGACACAGTGTGATGTCATTGATTCAGTAGATTGTGTGCAGACCGGGACTGCAGTACAGTTTCACTGACATGAATAACTTGTGTGGTAGAAGCTCTAGAAGGAGCACAGCTGTGGGAGGGAGGTGGATTTGCTTTGTATCACATGGTTTGGAGCAAGGTTCATTGTATGTATCGTCAATAATAATTATAATAATAATAATGCAATGCTTAACTTTTTTATTTCAAGAGGAAAGACTGCAGAACAGAAGTGAATATTGAAGCCATGTGTTCATTTTCTTGCAAAATAGAAAATTGAAGGACAGTTGAAGAGGAGGAAAATGACTACACAGAGACAGATAAGCAATGTGTATATTTCTCATTTAGTATTTGTCGTTTTATTGACTCCAAAAAATCCGGCTGCTAAGGGTTTCGCATTGGACATATTCACCTCTACTCCACCCCTTCCTGTGATCTGTACCATGCAGATTTTTGTTGATTCAATACATCATGAATAGAGTGTGGCTACAGTATGAAGTACTGACCCAAGGACCACATCTACTACCATTCATAACAAGAACATGTGCAGTAGCGCACTGCTGCAGTTCTATGTTATTGCTATGAAAGGTTGAGGTGGTGCAATCATATGAATCTTGAGTGGGAGGGATCCTGTTTGCATCATTTAATTTGATCTAGGCCAGTAGAGTATATAACTCTCAGTACAGGTTACATATGGCATCAGTATTAGTGATTTAAAGAACAGAAAAACAGGAGTGGAGAACAAAACCAAGTAATGTTGAAGTTACTACTTTTTACTATTTACTTGGTCAGTCTGTACTGTCTACTCCCCACACAGCTGCTAAGGGTTTCCATTTGAGATACATTCACCTTCTACTCTGCACTACTGTGCTACCCTCTATTCAGAGATGAGTTCAAGTCATGTTTACCACTCTAAATCGCTCTGCAGTCATTGATTCAGCACATCATGGGTAGAGCATGGCTATAGATACAGCAAGCTTTATTTTACCCTAATATTGCATTAAAAAATAGAATATCACTCAGTTTCCTACAGATTTACTGATGCTGATAATGCAGAATCTCACCCTCCCATCATAATACACCAGAGGAAGAAATAATCCTTGCTATATATGTACATTGTGTGACATATTGCCTCCATGACCATTGATGGCAAATACATATTCTGTATAGAGCAGCTGTGTTATGATGTAGTTGTTATTGATCATCATTGAGATATAATCACAAGAATCTTATGCAAAGGGAAACTGTCATTAGCATAGTGGGATTTCAGCCCCCAAACTTCTGTAATATTAATGCAATGTCTTACTTTTATTGCAGTGAACACCGAAGAGACGGATCTACTACAACACTGCACAGGACAAGAGTATACACTACAAGCAGCAAAATGATCATGCAGTTGACAATATGTTGTTCTGGTAATGTGCACAATTATTATGTATGGGCTCCACACCACAGTGCTGGACATATTTTGTTAACTTCAACACTACCCCTACCATGGAGATGTCTTCCTGTGATTGGTGTTACTGATTCAGTACATCATATGCACAGTGTGGCTATTATATGATGGATTGATTTAATGAACCCACCAAACACTGATGACATCTGTATCATCTTCTGTAAAGTGCATCTACAGCAGGATATTATCAGCATTTGGGGTGATATAATCAGAGGCATCTATGTGCTTTTGTGCTGGGTAAAGTCCTCCAGCTGAACCGCCCCCCGCCCCCCACCCCCCTACACCTCCTGCACACAGGCAAACTTACTTACACACACAGCACACTTACTTATGCACACTGACACTTGGCATACCTACACACACACACCCCACAGCCACTGGCATGCATGCAGAGTCCTGGGCATGCAGGATGGGCATGCAGAGTACAGAATATCTCCACCTTGCTCTGGCCCGTACTCTTGGCCTACCCCCAGCATCTGTCACCCACAACCTCTGTTCCCTCCCTGTAAATTGCTGCACTAACACACCTTGGTCAGCGCTGCAACCGATCACAGCACCGGATCATGTCACTGTGATAGGAAGCAGTGCTAATTGACCGGTCAATCAATGCCACGTGGCAACATACGCACCAAAAGAGATTTCCATGCCCCCTGACAGGCTACTCCCTGGGCAGTGACCCTGCTCATCTTCCACCTCTGATCACAATATTCTCTCTTGGAGAGTGTAGCAAATTGGAGTTGGGGGAATTTCACCTCTGCAGTACATGTAGAGTCCTGTATGCAGAGTACAGAAAGTCTCCACCTTAGTCTGGCCCGTACTCTTGGCCTACCCACAGCATCTGTCACCCACAAATAATACATACACTAATACTCCCCACAATACACACTTTAATACCTCCTCAATAATAATCTCCCCAATAATATTATAGTCTTAAACACAATATACACAATACCCCCTAACACAAGATACCCAATCTAACACTCTCCTCTGCACCTCAACATAATATACACACTATAATACCCTACACACAATATAATACTCCCACACACACACAATATACACACTATCCTCCTACCGCCATAAAACACAACCAATAATACACAAACACTTTGTGGATGTTGGGACCAGCTCCTTGCATGCACCAGTGAAAGAGAGAGGCCTGCCATCCGTGCCTCCCTCCGTTTCCCATCTTCTCCCTGTCTCTCTCCCTCCCTTTCTTTGCATCTCCCTGCATCTTTGCGTATACCCAGTCAGTGACGGCTCCGGTCACGTGATGCCTTAATATGGGCTTATCCATATATCTGTTGCAGAGATGGAGAGAGACCTGGAGATTTTACATTTCCTTATAATTCATATTGGTACTTAGTACGGGCACTTATTGTTTTATCAGTACTGGGTACCTGACCGTACTGGCCTACGAGTGAGAAGGCAATATTGGCATCACACAGTTACTGTTGAATATGTCATTCAATCCATTTTGAAAATAGTAATGCAATGTGGTTTTGTTTTGTTTGCTTTTTGCAGTAATGAAGAATGAAAAAGTTATATTAAAATTAAATTGGAGGGGAACTGGATTCAGCATTTCTTCATGAACTCTGCACTTGTGAGCATTGACCTTCTTGAGTGCCCTGACAGGTACACGCAACTTTAAGACTATAATCTTCATCAACTGCTGTGCAAGCTTTCGTGCTATACCTCCCCCTCCGGTTTTGATTTATACATTTGCTCTCTCAATTCATGTCCTCTAATATCTGGAGGCTCTCTCCTAGCATTTCTCTCTACCACAGCACGTCATCCCAATGTAACCTCTCTCTTGTTCTTTCTGTTTACTGTTTCCTCACTCCTCTGTAAAACTTTTCTAATTTCTCTAACTTCCACACTCCTGCTTTTATCCACATGTTCTATACACTTTCCTTCCCCTACCTTTGCATGTGTCTACACAAAGCACCATTTGTACAGACCTCTATTGCAGCTATTTCTGCACTGCTCAATGAAATGCACTCCTGCACATCCTATTCTCTTCCACCTTCCCTCATTCTCTACGCCCCCCTCTCAAAGCCCCCTCTCTCTATGTCTCCTCTCTCTACGCCTATCTGTCTCATTCTCTTGACGCCCTTCTCTCTCTACATATCCCTATCTCTGTCTCTCTCTACACCTATCTCTGTGTCTCCTTCTATGCTCGCTGATGTTGGGGGATATCTCTTATAATCTTGGACCGGCTCATATACACATCAGGCCTCCCTACTAAGAGTGTTAACCTATCTAATGTAATCCACATTCCTTTCCTTACTTTTCTCTTCCCTTCTCCTGTGCCCTCTGGAATGTCCACTCTTACTAACAAGGCTCTAGTTGTACATAACCTCTTCTGCTCTCATCAGTCACAATCAGTCATTCCCCTCACCGCATCTTACCTGTCCCACTGATTTGCCTCTGCTTAATTAAACTCTCCTCTGACATCTACTCTAACCTCTCTTCTCTCTTCTCTCTCTTTCTTTCTGCTTAAACTAACAATCTTATTAACTCTTACAATGCTATCCTCCTATCTATATGCCCCCTATAGGCTCTGACACACTCATCCCTCTAACCCACACCTTTGGCTAAATTCCCAAACACACTCATCACACTTCCACTCGCTGTTCTTAATACCTACGGAGGAAATCTCACACTTTGTTTGATTTTTCTACAGTAAAAATGTCTCCTGTCCTGTATAAAGCTGCTCTCTAGGGCTAAATACACTACTTTTTTCCACACTCATCAACACTCAAATTTAATTTACGCTGTTTTTTTTCTCTGTATTTGACTCCCTCCACTGACCTTCTCCTCCCACTTGCCATCCTTCCTTCACTTCTCCTCAAGCATTTGACTACTTCAGAGGCAAGGTGGATGCCACCCAAAAGGAGATTCCTTCTGTCCCTTCCCCCTTCTCTCCTTCTACCCAAATCTCCTTCTGCACTTGACTCCTTTTCTTCTCTTACAGAGCTGGAAGCTAATCATCTTCTATTCTCCCTCTATCACATGCCCTCTAGATCGTATCCCCTCACACCTTACTGCATCTCTTAGTCCCCACTCTCACCCACATCTTCAATTTCTCCCTATTCTCTGGATTTTCGCCCTCTTACTTTAAGCCTGTAGCGGTCACCCTTTTGTCAGAAACAAACTACACCCTATGTGCCTTACTAACTACCGCTCTGTATCCCTCATGCTGTTTGCCTTCTAATTGCTAGTGTCAACATTCTTAAATCACATGCCCTCCTGGATCCTTTACAACCTGCCTTTCGTACAGCACGTTCTACAGACTGTGCTTAAAGCTAATTCCCAAGGTTTTTCCCTACTAATCCTACTTGATCTATCGGCTGCGTTTGATGCTCTCAATCACTCTCCTCCTTCATATTCTAAACTCTCTCTTGGTATCAGTAACAAAGTTCTATCCTGGTTTTCATCATAACTTTCCTGTCACACATTCTCCATCTCTGTTGCTAACATGTCTTCGTCTTCTATTGATCTGTCTGTGGGTATACATCAGGGCTCTGTTCTGAGATCTCTCTTTCTCTCTACATACTATCATTTGGTGACTTCATCAATGCTTTTGGCCTTAGATATAATCTCTATGCGGATGATACACACACAAATCTATCCACCCCTGTTCTCACTCCTGCAATCCAGTCCCTACTCTTGGGTTGTCTCCTGGCTATATGCTCATGGATGGCACTCCACTGCCTTAAACTTAATGTCTAACACTGGGCTCATATTATCCCCTTTCTCCATCACAGTAAACAGTACTACCATCTATCTTGTCATCAAACATGTTGCATAGGAGTAACATTTGGCTCTTCAATTCCATCTCCATTCACATGCACGGCTATGGGTAAAATGTGTTGCCTCTTTCTCTGTAATATTGCCAACATCTTCCCTTTCCCCTCTCAACCTACTGCTAAAACTCCAATGTATACTGTTATCCTATAGGTTATTTTAACATACTACTAACAGGCCTCCATGCTTCACAACTTTCTCCTATGCAAAACTCTGCTGCTTGAATTATCTCACTTTCTCCCACAACAGTCTCTGCTCATCTCCTTAAATCCCTGTCCTGGCATCCCATCAAGTTTTTGTATCACCTACAAAGTTCTCCTCCTTACCTTTTTGTTAAGGCTCTCCATTAATCTGCTCCTTCTTGCATATCATCTTTGATCTCTCGTTATGCCCTTGCTTGTCTCTTGCACTATAACCATAACTGTCTCCTGTAAACTTCTTTCACCTCTACTGTTCTCTCACTTGCCTGAAACCATTTTCCATCACTGCACCGTACATGTGAAACTTCCTCACACTCAGTATATGCCAACATAACCTCTTCCACCCACATGTAAGACCAATCTTAAAATTCACGACTTAAATCAAGCATTTAAAAAACTTTGACTCGTGGCTACTGTCCCACACCCACAGTCACTGCTAACAACTATTGTTCCCAAGATGTGCTTTCTACTAATTGTACCCACCATTAAGGACAAGCATTGTCATCTACTGCACTTCTTCCCCCAACTGCTGCCTCTCTTTAAGTCTTCTAACATTTCTATTAGATTGTAAAGTTCCCAGGGCAAGGATTTACTTTCCTATAATCTGTTTTTATTTGTCGCACTTATTTTTTAATTATTTTTCCCCTCTCCCCTAATGATATACATATAGGTTTTCCTGTCATTTGCATGACAGAGTTATTATGGTTAACTATTGCATCATGTAGACTGCCTTTTCAGTGTGATGTAATTGATTCAGTACTTTGTGTGCAGACTGTGACTGCAGTACAGTGTCACGAACATTAATGACTTGTGTGGTAGAAGCTCTAGAAGGAACACAGCTATGGGTGGGAGGTGGATTTACTTTGGATCACATGGTTTGGCGCAAGGTTCATTGTATGTATGATCATAACCATGCAATGCTTAACTTTTATTTCAGGAGGGAAGAACAGTGAATATTGAAGCCATGTGTTTCTTTTCTGTCAGAAGAGAAATTTTGAAAGACAGTTGAAGAGGAGGAAAATGACTACACAGAGACAGATAAGCAATGTGTATATTTCTCATTTAGTATTTGTCGTTTTGTTGACTCCACACAATCCAGCTGCTAAGGGTTTCGCATTGGACATATTCCCCTCTACTCTACCCTTCCTATGATCTGTACCATGCAGGTTTTTGTTGATTCAATACATCATGAGTAGAGTGTGGCTGCTGTATGAAGTATTGACCCAAGGACCACATCTACTACCATTCATAACAAGAACATGTGCAGTAGCGCACTGCTGTAGTTCTATGTGTTTTATTAAAGGTTGAAGTGGTGCAATCATATGAATCTGGAGTGGGATGAATCCTGTTTGCATCATATGGTTTCATCTAGGCCAGTAGAGTATATCTCTCAGTACAGGTTACACATGGCATCAGTAGTAGTGATTTAAAGAACAGAAAAAACAAGAGAAACTTCAATGTTGATAACAAAGCCAAGTAATGTTGAAGATACTCCTTTAACTATTTATTTGATCAGTCTGTACTGTCTACTCCCCACACAGCTACTAAGTCTTCCATTTGAGATACATTCACCTCCTACTCTGCACTGCTGTTCTGTCCTCTATTCAGAGATGAGTTCCAGTCATGTTTACCACTCTGAATCACTCTGCAGTCATTGATTCAGCACATCATGGGTAGAGCATGGCTACAGATACAGTAAGCTTTATTTTACCGGCTGATCATCCATAATATTGCATTAAAACATAGAATATTACTCAGTTTCCAAAAGATTCAGTGATGCTAATAATGCAGAATCTTACAACACATCCCATCATAATGCACCAGAGGAAGAAATAATCCTTGCTACACTACCGACACGTTTTATTGAAGCACGGCTAGCACCGCAAGCCGGGGGATGCCCCGGCGTGCTAGCCGCACTCCCTCAGCGTGCCGCGCATCACCGATGCACGGTCACGCGTCATCGGGTGCCTGCGCCCCCTGCACGCGCGTCCAGGGCTCCCCGAGGGAGCACTGGTGTCCCGCGATGTGGGGGACAGCGGCAGGGGGTTCCGGGGGACCCGACGGACCCGGCAGCGGAAGGGAGAAAGCCCCGATCAGAGGGCGCTCCTCCGCTGCTTCGGCGTGCGCCCGGCACCCTCCGGCGCGCGCCAGGTTACTGCTGCGGCCAAGAACGGGCAAATGCTCGAATAAACTCGGCCGCAGCAGTATATCTGTACATTGTGTGACGTTTGGCCTCCATGACCATTGATAGCAAATACATATTTTGTATTGAGCGGCTGTGTTATGATGTAGTTGTTATTGATCATCATTGAGATATAATCACAAGAATCTTATGCAAAGGGAAAATGTCTGCAGCATAGTGGGATTTCAGCTCCCAAACTTCTGTAATATTAATGCAATGTCTTACTTTTATTGCAGTGAACACTGAAGAGACGGATCTACGACAACACTGCACAGGACAAGAGCAAACACTACAAGCAGCAAAATGATCTTGCAGTTGCAAGTATGTTCTGTAATGTGCACAATTATTATTTATGGGCTACACACCACAGTGCTGGACATATTCTGTTAACTTCTACCCCTACCATGGAGATGTCTTCCTGTGATTGATTCAGTACATCATATGCACAGTGTGGCTATGATATGATGGATGGATTTAATGAACCCACCACCCACTGACATCTGCATCATCTTCTGTAAAGTGCAGCAGGATATTATCAGCATTTGGGGTGGTATAATCTGGGGCATCTATGTGCTTTTGTGCCTGGATAAGTTCCTCCAGCTGAACCACCCCCCTATACCTGCCACACAGGCATACTTACAGAGCACACTTACTTATGCACACTGACACTTGGAATACACACACACACACACACACACACACACACAGACACTGTCATGCATGCAGTGTCCTGTATGCAGAGTACAGAAAGTCTCCACCTTACTCTGGCCCGTACTCATGGCCTATCCCCAGCATCTGTCATCCACAACCTCTGTTCCCTCCCTGTAAAGTGCTGCACTAACACACCTGGGTCAGCGCTGCAGCTGATCACAGTGCCGGATCATGATGTCAATGGGATAGGCAGCAGAGCTGATTGACAAGTCAATCAATGCAGCTCCGCAATATATGCACCAAAAGAGATTTCTGTACCCCCTGTCAGGCTACTCCCTGGGCAGCGACCCTTCTCACCCCTCTCATTCCACCTCTGATCACAATAATCTCTCTTGGAGTGTGTAGCAAATTGGAGTTGGGGGAATCTCACCTCTGTAGTGCATGGTCACAATCTGGGCACTGTACCCAAATATTGGGCAATGTGGCACGTCTTACAGTAGAGAATAGAATAAGTAACTATATTCTTTACTTGTGTATTAAGGAACTTATTTGCAATAAAAATTCAGTCCACCTGGGACCAAGACTTTCTGGTTTTCTGAACAAAGTGGAATTGTTTTCCTATAATTTTATATTCTCTGAAATGTAACATCACAATAAAGTACTCCTATTTTTTTCCTTTGTGCTTTTTTATGGACTATTCCTTTATGTATTTCACTTAATGGGACTAATTACCTTACGATTAGATTTCACTTGTATTTTCTTGGGTTACTCTTTGGAATTTCTCTCTGTGTTCATTTATACTATCTTATTTAGAGCAGTCTTTGCCATTGGACCCCATTTCTTGCCAGAGAGATCTGTAACACAGAGTATTGAAGAGAGTACAGAACAGTGGTGAAGTAGATTTTTATGCTTCTAGGCAGCCTCCCTTCTCACCATGTATTCTGCCCCCGACGGTCTCTTGCACTGCTCCCTCCTACACCCACTCTCCTCACTCTTCCCTCCCCTCCCCGCTATCACTCAATGACCCCCTCTCATTCAATCCTGCTCCCTTACTCCCCCCTCACTCATTCTTCCTTCTGCACACACAATCCTCCCGAATATCACTCCCAAACAACACACACACTAATTCTCCCCACAATACACACTATAATACCTCCTTGTGACGATAGCTTCCACAGGCTTATTAATATTACACAAAAATAATTGGGTTTGAACTGAACGAGGCTTAAGATATAATAAATTGTATTTATTCCTTAGAATATAGGTGAACACAACAGATAATACAGTAACGAACAAGAAGTACACTTACTTAAGGGTTGGGGAATGAGAAGTATGATGTAGCATTTCTTTCAGCAGTGAGGAAATCATTCAGGTGATATCAGGTAACCATATCAGCAAACGAAGACAAAGGATATATGGGTGGACAGCAGTTTATAAACCATTCTCCTTCTATTCTTAACCTTAAGCACAGGGGATTGGTTTACAATTACCTCCAGCCACTCACTAACGTGGGAAAGCATTCTGACCCATGCCCCCCTGCTAGTTGGCACATGCGCAGTAGAACTCTGGGGGTCTCATTTCTGAAGCCCCACATTTACGTCAGGAATGCCAGACAGTCTACCATTTGGAGTTCTGGCAGGAAAACCTTTGTTGAAAGGTGTTAACTGGAACACTTAAGACCTGCCCTGGTTTGGGCTTCGGATAAACAGTGAGGGTGATAAAACTCTTTGAACAGCACTTAAATCCTAGACATAGCGGCGTCCCCAGGGCCATCTGCTACCTTATGGCCCAAAAGAATCTCTTCTGGGTCTTTGTCCATACCTTAAGATACACTATTAAGCATAAAACATAAACGTATTAAAATATCCGGTTCCGTTAGGTTTAGCAGGTCCAAACTTCCCAGTTCGCATTGCCAGAACTGGGACACCATATGGTCCAAAAAGCGACTTGCTACGACCTAAGAAACCGGAGTTACACCAATGCACATTAAATCATTTTAATACAAAAATCTCCATTGAAAAAGAAATCTCAGCTTTTCACTAAATCCCCATTGAAAACAACGGGCAACTCCGCCATAGACTTTCAATGGTAAATCGCCGCCATTGAAGTCAATGGGGGTTTTCTGCCATTGAAGTTTATGGGAAAAGTCCCGAACTTCAAGGGGGTCCATACTCCGTCGGGTTGGTCCAAGCGGGTCAAGGATGGTTCTGCAGCGATGCCGGAGCAGTGGCTACAGATACCCCAAACCCTGATCCGCTGAACCCTCCGGAACCGGAGATATGGATTCCTAAAATTCAGCATTTCTCACTTAGTCATTTTTCTGAGCCGTTTCTGCCGCCGCCGGCAAAGCCTATGGCGCGACCCGCTCTATCTGGTTCGACCCTTATCGGGGGTCCAGGATTCGGGGACCCGGTGGTGGTCGAGTGGGGGGACGCTTAGGAACTAGGGGCAAAAAGAATTTTATCCCTAGGTGCCCTAAAACAGTTTATTTCCCCGCTAATTGACGTTGAACTTGACCCAGTGATTTTAGCTCTTTTGAAGGACATTGTATCCGCTTTGCGGTTTGCGGTCTGGACGGCAGCCAACTAGGTTACCTCGAGGCATCTCCATTGAAGTCAATGAGCCCATTGACTTTCAATGGGAAACCGCCGCTCTCCCTCTCGGACGCCACCTGCTGGTCACTACAGGAAACAGGACGAAAACAGCACAAATTCCTATTGAAATGCATTGAGCCCTAATGGCGGCCAATGGGGACCTGCAAAATGGTGCCCGAAAAGGCGGGAAACTTACACAAAGAGCTATAATCATTAAAGAATTATTAACCCTTGTGCTCCCGGATGGATTCTAGTGTGTGTGTGATGCAAACACTGAGTAACCAGACATTACAATGGAACAGGGGAAAATACATTTACATGTCATAACAAGGGTTACATCACATTTCTGGACCTCAGCCCAGTTAACCCCTTGTCTCCCTGGTGCGGTCAGGGGTGGCCAAATGGGGTGCAACCCCTTTAATACCGAGCCACCCCCTCTCTCCCTCTACACCTCCCCTTCTTAATGCGTGTCCTGTGGCCCACTGGCCCTGACGGGGAGTGGGGCACTGCTGGCACCATTAATGAATTCAGTCTCAGAGGGATAGTCCTGGCGTGAAAGTCCATCAGCATTGCTGTTTTCACTACCCTTTTTGTGCTGAATGGTGAATTCAAATTCTTGCAAAGCCAAGCTCCATCTCAGCAGTTTGGCATTTTCCCCTGATACCCTCTGTAGCCAGCTCAGGGGATTGTGGTCGGTAATGACCGTGAAAGCGCTCCCATAGACATAGGGCTGGAGCTTTTTGAGTGCCCACACAATGGCCAAGCACTCCTTTTCAATGGTGGCATATGCCACCTCCCTGGGGAGCAGTTTGCGACTGAGATACACCACAGGGTGCTCTTTGCCGTCGTCCCCCACCTGGCTCAACACAGCCCCCACACCAAAGTCTGAGGCATCAGTCTGAATAAGAAAATGCTTGGTATAATCTGGGGCAGCCAGGATGGGGGCCTCATCAAGCGCAGCTTTCAGTGCCTGGAAAGCAGTTTCACAGCAGGAGACCAGGTAATAAGCACAGGCAGTTGCTTCTTAGTCAGATCAGTCAGGGGTTTGGCCACGGCGCTGTACTGTGGGACAAATTTCCTGTAGTACCCTGCGGTGCCCAAAAAGGCCATGACCTGTTTCTTGGTTTTTGGAACAGGCCACTGAACTATGGCTTCTACCTTGGCTGGCTCTGGCTTGAAATGCCCTCCACCCACCCTGTGCCCTAAGTACAGGACTTCTGCCATACCTACCATACACTTAGTGGGTTTTAAGGTAAGCCCAGCCTCCCTGATTCTATCCAGCACCGCAGCTACATGTCCTATGTGGGATTCCCAGGAATTACTAAAGACAGCAATGTCATCTAAGTAAGCCCTGGCATAGCTCTGCATCCCTTCCAGTAACCTATTGACCAGGCGTTGGAAGGTAGCCGGGGCATTCTTCATCCCAAATGGCATCACCAAAAACTCATAGAGGCCACTTGGAGTGAAGAATGCTGACTTCTCCCTAGCCTCCAGGGTCAGGGGAATCTGCCAGTAGCCTTTGCTCAGATCCATGGTGGTCAGATACTTTGCCCCCGCGAGTTCATCTAGTAACTCATCCATGCGGGGCATGGGGTAAGCATCTGACACCGTCCCAGCATTGAGCAACCGGTAGTCCACACAAAACCGGGTGGTTTTGTCCTTCTTAGGCACTAGGACTACTGGACTTGCCCAAGGGCTCTGGGACGGAGTAATTACCCCTAGGGTCAGCATCTCCTCAATCTCTCTCTCCATACTTGTCTTGACCTCTGCTGACACTCTATAAGCGTGCTTATGCAGAGGCTGCAGGTCCCCTGTGTGTACTGGGTGTTTGGTGAGATGTGTGGTCCCTGGCATGTCAGTGAAGAGGGCGCTATACTGAGCTAGCATGTCCCTGGCTTCTCCCTTCTGCCTAGCACTCAACTGTGCCCCGATCTCTACCTGCTCAACAGTGTTTCCTTGCTTTGCCTCCCCTAGGAGATCAGGCAGAGCATTGCTCGCCGGATCCTCCAGCAGTGGGCTACAAATGGCCATTACTGCTCCCATACTCGGTGCTCTGTATTCCTTTAACATATTAATGTGATATGTCTTGTGCCTCTCAGGCGCTACCTGTACAACATAGTTGCACTCATTCACCTTTCGGATAACCGGGTACGGTCCCGACCAGGCAGCCATCAGCTTGTTCTCCCGAGTGGGTTTGAGAACAAGCACCTGCTGTCCTGGGATGAATTCTCTGCTACGGCCTGCTGGTCATACCATTGCTTCTGCTTGGTCTGAGCAGCCCTGAGGTGGTCCTGGGCCACCCCCATAAGCATCTCTAACCGGTCTCTGAGATCTACTACATACTGGATCACTGAAGCATCAGTAGCAGTAGTCTTCCCCTCCCATCCCTCACGGAAGAGGTCCAGAGGTCCACGTACCCTGCGGCCATATAGTAGCTCGAAGGGGGAGAAGCCTGTAGATTCTTGCGGTACCTCTCGGTATGCAAACAGCAAGTGCTGCAGGTGAATCTCCCAGTCTTTCCCCTCCGCCTCTATAAAGGTCCGAAGCATCTGCTTCAGGGTACCATTAAACCTCTCACATAATCCGTTTGTTTGGGGATGGTAAGGGGTAGTGCGCTGGTGCTGTACACCGCAGGCATCCCAGAGACAATGTAACAGTTCACTCATGAACTGCGACCCCTGATCAGTTAGGATCTCACTAGGGAAACCTACCCTAGCAAAAATGTTCAGCAAAGCTGCTGCCACTGTCTTGGCACTTATGGTGCCCAGCGCTACCGCCTCAGGGTACCGGGTGGCAAAATCCACCACCGTGAGGATGTAGCACTTCCCTGACCTGCTAGGAATCATGAGGGGTCCTATCAGGTCCATCGCTACCTTCTGGAAGGGTTCCCCTATTATCGGTAGGGGTCTCAGGGGTGCCTTCACACGGTCGCCCGCCTTACCTACTCGCTGGCAGGCATCACAGGAGCGGCAGAAATCATCCGCATCCCTGGATGCCCCCGGCCAGAAATAACGCTGCAATAACCGGGCTCGCGTTCTGGTGACCCCCTGATGTCCCGCTAACGGAATAGAGTGAGCTACCCATAACAATTGCTGTCGGTACCCCTGGGGTACTACTAGCTGTCGCTTACCGGTCAATCCCTTCTCTATTCTCGGGTTCCCTTCTTCTCTGTATAGGAGTCCCTTATGCCATAGGCAGCGCTCAGTGCCCTCCCCTGCCTGAGATTCGGACGCCCGAAGTCTCACGCCGGCCAGGGTAGGGTCTGCCTTCACTGCCTCCCTAAACTGGGCTCCTAAATCTGCCCCCCCCCCCCAGTCATGTCATTGTCGGGGGAAGGGGACACGGTAAGGGGGAACAGTAAGTCAGCCTGTGGTTGCAACTGATCCTGGCTTACCTCCCTGGGCTCCTCTGTGCCCTCCGCTAACGTTGGTCCCAAAGGCTGGGGGACTGGGGTGGCCACCGCCGACATTGCCGCGGTCTGGCTCCGGGTAACCGCCGCCACTGCAGCGGGCTGGGGCACACGGTCGTAGGTGCAGGTCATCGGTCCCAGGTCATTGCCCAAAAGAATTTCAGCATCCAAACCTGGTAAAACCCCCACCTCCCGCACACCCTTGCCCACCCCCCAATCCAAAAAAATGCGGGCCACCTGCAGGAAACGTGGCTCTCCGTCAGCCACAGTGATCTGTATCCCAGGGCCTGGGATCAATTCCTCTGGCCGGACCATATCAGGTCGGACCAGGGTCACTGCAGCTCCTGAATCAAGTAAGCCAACTGCTTGCCGGTCACCGACTGTGACCGGGGTGAGATGCTTGCTCCTGCCGTCCGTCTGCTGCAGGTCTGCGCTGTGATGTCCTCCGCTCCTGGCTGTAGGCACTGAAGAAACCGGGGTAGGGGTGACATGGGACGTCTCGCTGGGAGTTGTTTCCATGACCGGTCCTGGTTCTTTGGTGGAAGCCACCCGCACGCGGGCTACCGGCTTTGCAGCTGGGGTGCGTTGCCCTCGATAGGGTCCGTTGGAACGCAGGGGTTCCGGGCAATCTGGTCTGATGTGACCAGTGCTGTTGCAATTGTAGCACCGGCGCTCATGCCGGAGCTCTCCCGCCTTCTGTGACCCGCTGCCCGCAGGCGGCTTTTGGGTCCACTGGGGGGTACTCACAGCTTTCTTGGCCGGCGCCGGTGGGGTTACCGCTTTGGCTGGTACCTTGGCGGTCATCTGGGACCGGCTGACCACATAGTCATCTGCCATCCTCGCCGCCTCGGTGTAGGTCTTGGGCTTTTTATCATACACAAAAGCCCTCACCGCCGGCGGGCACTGCTGCATGAGCTGCTCCTGAAAGATGAGGTCCAGCAGGCGTTGGTAAGTCTTGGCCTCAGAGCCCTCCACCCAGTGTAACCCATACAAAGCCATGCGGGTCACATAAGTGACATAGGTCTCCTGAGGGTGCCTCTCCTCCAGCCGGAACTTACCCCGGTAAGCTTCAGGGGTAAAACCATGCTGAAACAGCAAAAGTTCTTTCAGGTGGTCATAGTCATCAGCAAACTCCTCTGTAAGCGCCATCAAAGTCTGTTTAGCCAAGCTGGAGAGTAGCGGGTCCAGGCGTGCAACCCTATGCTGGGGAAGCACCCCGTACCGCCGGCACTGCGTTTCAAAGTTCCTTAGAAACATGTCAATCCGATCAGTGCCCTCCACATACTTGGTGAGACTGTGCTTGTCCAGTTGGAGTCCATCTCTGGGGGGTCGGACCGGGGGGCAATAAGCGGGTCTGTTCATTGCCATAGAGATAAACGTTAGGGTTAGGGTTAGGGTTATAGGGGAATACGAAAATTTAGGAATGTGACTCATTTGGGTACTAACCAATCAGAGAAGAGTTAGGGTTGAAAGTTAGGGTTGAAAGTTAGGGTTGAAAGTTAGGGTTAGGGTTAGGGTTAGGGTTATAGGGGAATACGAAAATTTAGGTATGTGACTCATTTGGGTACTAACCAATCAGAGAAGAGTTAGGGTTGAAAGTTAGGGTTGAAAGTTAGGGTTGAAAGTTAGGGTTGAAAGTTAGGATTATTTTTCTATTTTTGTTTGGCCCAGGGTTATAGGGGAATACGAAAATTTAGGTATGTGACTCATTTGGGTACTAACCAATCAGAGAAGAGTTAGGGTTGAAAGTTAGGGTTGAAAGTTAGGGTTGAAAGTTAGGGTTGACACTTAGGATTATTTTTCTATTTTTGTTTGGCCCAGGGTTATAGGGGAATACGAAAATTTAGGTATGTGACTCATTTGGGTACTAACCAATCAGAGAAGAGTTAGGGTTGAAAGTTAGGGTTGAAAGTTAGGGTTGAAAGTTAGGGTTGAAAGTTAGGGTTGAAAGTTAGGGTTGACACTTAGGATTATTTTTCTATTTTTGTTTGGCCCAGGGTTATAGGGGAATACGAAAATTTAGGTATGTGACTCATTTGGGTACTAACCAATCAGAGAAGAGTTAGGGTTGAAAGTTAGGGTTGAAAGTTAGGGTTGAAAGTTAGGGTTGAAAGTTAGGGTTGACACTTAGGATTATTTTTCTATTTTTGTTTGGCCCAGGGTTATAGGGGAATACGAAAATTTAGGTATGTGACTCATTTGGGTACTAACCAATCAGAGAAGAGTTAGGGTTGAAAGTTAAGGTTGAAAGTTAGGGTTGAAAGTTAGGGTTGAAAGTTAGGGTTGACACTTAGGATTATTTTTCTATTTTTGTTTGGCCCAGGGTTATAGGGGAATACGAAAATTTAGGTATGTGACTCATTTGGGTACTAACCAATCAGAGAAGAGTTAGGGTTGAAAGTTAGGGTTGAAAGTTAGGGTTGAAAGTTAGGGTTGAAAGTTAGGGTTGACAGTTAGGATTATTTTTCTATTTTTGTTTGGCCCAGGGTTATAGGGGAATACGAAAATTTAGGTATGTGACTCATTTGGGTACTAACCAATCAGAGAAGAGTTAGGGTTGAAAGTTAGGGTTGAAAGTTAGGGTTGAAAGTTAGGGTTGAAAGTTAGGGTTGACATTTAGGATTATTTTTCTATTTTTGTTTGGCCCAGGGTTATAGGGGAATACGAAAATTTAGGTATGTGACTCATTTGGGTACTAACCAATCAGAGAAGAGTTAGGGTTGAAAGTTAGGGTTGAAAGTTAGGGTTGAAAGTTAGGGTTGACACTTAGGATTATTTTTCTATTTTTGTTTGGCCCAGGGTTATAGGGGAATACGAAAATTTAGGTATGTGACTCATTTGGGTACTAACCAATCAGAGAAGAGTTAGGGTTGAAAGTTAGGGTTGAAAGTTAGGGTTGAAAGTTAGGGTTGAAAGTTAGGGTTGAAAGTTAGGGTTGACACTTAGGATTATTTTTCTATTTTTGTTTGGCCCAGGGTTATAGGGGAATACGAAAATTTAGGTATGTGACTCATTTGGGTACTAACCAATCAGAGAAGAGTTAGGGTTGAAAGTTAGGGTTGAAAGTTAGGGTTAGGGTTAGGGTTAGGGTTAGGGTTAGGGTTATAGGGGAATACGAAAATTTAGGTATGTGACTCATTTGGGTACTAACCAATCAGAGAAGAGTTAGGGTTGAAAGTTAGGGTTGAAAGTTAGGGTTGACACTTAGGATTATTTTTCTATTTTTGTTTGGCCCAGGGTTATAGGAGAATACGAAAATTTAGGTATGTGACTCATTTGGGTACTAACCAATCAGAGAAGAGTTAGGGTTGAAAGTTAGGGTTGAAAGTTAGGGTTGAAAGTTAGGGTTGAAAGTTAGGGTTGACACTTAGGATTATTTTTCGATTTTTGTTTGGCCCAGGGTTATAGGGGAATACGAAAATTTAGGTATGTGACTCATTTGGGTACTAACCAATCAGAGAAGAGTTAGGGTTGAAAGTTAGGGTTGAAAGTTAGGGTTGAAAGTTAGGGTTGAAAGTTAGGGTTGAAAGTTAGGGTTGACACTTAGGATTATTTTTCTATTTTTGTTTGGCCCAGGGTTATAGGGGAATACGAAAATGTATGTATGTGACTCATTTGGGTACTAACCAATCAGAGAAGAGTTAGGGTTGAAAGTTAGGGTTGAAAGTTAGGGTTGAAAGTTAGGGTTGACACTTAGGATTATTTTTCTATTTTTGTTTGGCCCAGGGTTATAGGGGAATACGAAAATTTAGGTATGTGACTCATTTGGGTACTAACCAATCAGAGAAGAGTTAGGGTTGAAAGTTAGGGTTGAAAGTTAGGGTTGAAAGTTAGGGTTGAAAGTTAGGGTTGACACTTAGGATTATTTTTCTATTTTTGTTTGGCCCAGGGTTATAGGGGAATACGAAAATTTAGGTATGTGACTCATTTGGGTACTAACCAATCAGAGAAGAGTTAGGGTTGAAAGTTAGGGTTGAAAGTTAGGGTTGAAAGTTAGGGTTGAAAGTTAGGATTATTTTTCTATTTTTGTTTGGCCCAGGGTTATAGGGGAATACGAAAATTTAGGTATGTGACTCATTTGGGTACTAACCAATCAGAGAAGAGTTAGGGTTGAAAGTTAGGGTTGAAAGTTAGGGTTGAAAGTTAGGGTTGAAAGTTAGGGTTGAAAGTTAGGGTTGAAAGTTAGGATTATTTTTCGATTTTTGTTTGGCCCAGGGTTATAGGGGAATACGAAAATTTAGGTATGTGACTCATTTGGGTACTAACCAATCAGAGAAGAGTTAGGGTTGAAAGTTAGGGTTGAAAGTTAGGGTTGAAAGTTAGGGTTGAAAGTTAGGGTTGAAAGTTAGGATTATTTTTCTATTTTTGTTTGGCCCAGGGTTATAGGGGAATACGAAAATTTAGGTATGTGACTCATTTGGGTACTAACCAATCAGAGAAGAGTTAGGGTTGAAAGTTAGGGTTGAAAGTTAGGGTTGAAAGTTAGGGTTGAAAGTTAGGATTATTTTTCTATTTTTGTTTGGCCCAGGGTTATAGGGGAATACGAAAATTTAGGTATGTGACTCATTTGGGTACTAACCAATCAGAGAAGAGTTAGGGTTGAAAGTTAGGGTTGAAAGTTAGGGTTGACACTTAGGATTATTTTTCTATTTTTGTTTGGCCCAGGGTTATAGGGGAATACGAAAATTTAGGTATGTGACTCATTTGGGTACTAACCAATCAGAGAAGAGTTAGGGTTGAAAGTTAGGGTTGAAAGTTAGGGTTGACATTTAGGATTATTTTTCTATTTTTGTTTGGCCCAGGGTTATAGGGGAATACGAAAATTTAGGTATGTGACTCATTTGGGTACTAACCAATCAGAGAAGAGTTAGGGTTGAAAGTTAGGGTTGAAAGTTAGGGTTGAAAGTTAGGGTTGACACTTAGGATTATTTTTCTATTTTTGTTTGGCCCAGGGTTATAGGGGAATACGAAAATTTAGGTATGTGACTCATTTGGGTACTAACCAATCAGAGAAGAGTTAGGGTTGAAAGTTAGGGTTGAAAGTTAGGGTTGAAAGTTAGGGTTGACACTTAGGATTATTTTTCTATTTTTGTTTGGCCCAGGGTTATAGGGGAATACGAAAATTTAGGTTTGTGACTCATTTGGGTACTAACCAATCAGAGAAGAGTTAGGGTTGAAAGTTAGGGTTGAAAGTTAGGGTTGAAAGTTAGGGTTGAAAGTTAGGGTTGAAAGTTAGGATTATTTTTCTATTTTTGTTTGGCCCAGGGTTATAGGGGAATACGAAAATTTAGGTATGTGACTCATTTGGGTACTAACCAATCAGAGAAGAGTTAGGGTTGAAAGTTAGGGTTGAAAGTTAGGGTTGAAAGTTAGGGTTGAAAGTTATTGACACTTAGGATTATTTTTCTATTTTTGTTTGGCCCAGGGTTATAGGGGAATACGAAAATTTAGGTATGTGACTCATTTGGGTACTAACCAATCAGAGAAGAGTTAGGGTTGAAAGTTAGGGTTGAAAGTTAGGGTTGAAAGTTAGGGTTGAAAGTTAGGGTTGAAAGTTAGGGTTGAAAGTTAGGGTTGACACTTAGGATTATTTTTCTATTTTTGTTTGGCCCAGGGTTATAGGGGAATACGAAAATTTAGGGTTAGGGTTAGGGTTAGGGTTAGGGTTATAGGGGAATACGAAAATTTAGGTATGTGACTCATTTGGGTACTAACCAATCAGAGAAGAGTTAGGGTTGAAAGTTAAGGTTGAAAGTTAGGGTTGAAAGTTAGGGTTGAAAGTTAGGGTTGAAAGTTAGGGTTGAAAGTTAGGGTTGACACTTAGGATTATGTTTCTATTTTTGTTTGGCCCAGGGTTATAGGGGAATACGAAAATTTAGGTATGTGACTCATTTGGGTACTAACCAATCAGAGAAGAGTTAGGGTTGAAAGTTAGGGTTGAAAGTTAGGGTTGAAAGTTAGGGTTGACACTTAGGATTATTTTTCTATTTTTGTTTGGCCCAGGGTTATAGGGGAATACGAAAATTTAGGTATGTGACTCATTTGGGTACTAACCAATCAGAGAAGAGTTAGGGTTGAAAGTTAGGGTTGAAAGTTAGGGTTGAAAGTTAGGGTTGACACTTAGGATTATTTTTCTATTTTTGTTTGGCCCAGGGTTATAGGGGAATACGAAAATTTAGGTATGTGACTCATTTTGGTACTAACCAATCAGAGAAGAGTTAGGGTTGAAAGTTAGGGTTGAAAGTTAGGGTTGAAAGTTAGGGTTGAAAGTTAGGGTTGAAAGTTAGGGTTGAAAGTTAGGGTTGACACTTAGGATTATTTTTCTATTTTTGTTTGGCCCAGGGTTATAGGGGAATACGAAAATTTAGGTATGTGACTCATTTGGGTACTAACCAATCAGAGAAGAGTTAGGGTTGAAAGTTAGGGTTGAAAGTTAGGGTTGACACTTAGGATTATTTTTCTATTTTTGTTTGGCCCAGGGTGATAGGGGAATACGAAAATTTAGGTATGTGACTCATTTGGGTACTAACCAATCAGAGAAGAGTTAGGGTTGAAAGTTAGGGTTGAAAGTTAGGGTTGAAAGTTAGGGTTGACACTTAGGATTATTTTTCTATTTTTGTTTGGCCCAGGGTTATAGGGGAATACGAAAATTTAGGTATGTGACTCATTTGGGTACTAACCAATCAGAGAAGAGTTAGGGTTGAAAGTTAGGGTTGAAAGTTAGGGTTGAAAGTTAGGGTTGACACTTAGGATTATTTTTCTATTTTTGTTTGGCCCAGGGTTATAGGGGAATACGAAAATTTAGGTATGTGACTCATTTGGGTACTAACCAATCAGAGAAGAGTTAGGGTTGAAAGTTAGGGTTGAAAGTTAGGGTTGAAAGTTAGGGTTGACACTTAGGATTATTTTTCTATTTTTGTTTGGCCCAGGGTTAAAGGGGAATACGAAAATTTAGGTATGTGACTCATTTGGGTACTAACCAATCAGAGAAGAGTTAGGGTTGAAAGTTAGGGTTGAAAGTTAGGGTTGAAAGTTAGGGTTGAAAGTTAGGGTTGAAAGTTAGGGTTGAAAGTTAGGGTTGACACTTAGGATTATTTTTCTATTTTTGTTTGGCCCAGGGTTATAGGGGAATACGAAAATTTAGGTATGTGACTCATTTGGGTACTAACCAATCAGAGAAGAGTTAGGGTTGAAAGTTAAGGTTGAAAGTTAGGGTTGAAAGTTAGGGTTGACACTTAGGATTATTTTTCTATTTTTGTTTGGCCAAGGGTTATAGGGGAATACGAAAATTTAGGTATGTGACTCATTTGGGTACTAACCAATCAGAGAAGAGTTAGGGTTGAAAGTTAGGGTTGAAAGTTAGGGTTGAAAGTTAGGGTTGACACTTAGGATTATTTTTCTATTTTTGTTTGGCCCAGGGTTATAGGGTTAGGGTTAGGGTTATAGGGTTAGGGTTAGGGTTATAGGGGAATACGAAAATTTAGGTATGTGACTCATTTGGGTACTAACCAATCAGAGAAGAGTTAGGGTTGAAAGTTAGGGTTGAAAGTTAGGGTTGAAAGTTAGGGTTGAAAGTTAGGGTTGACACTTAGGATTATTTTTCTATTTTTGTTTGGCCCAGGGTTATAGGGGAATACAAAAATTTAGGTATGTGACTCATTTGGGTACTAACCAATCAGAGAAGAGTTAGGGTTAGGGTTAGGGTTAGGGTTAGGGTTATAGGGGAATACGAAAATTTAGGTATGTGACTCATTTGGGTACTAACCAATCAGAGAAGAGTTAGGGTTGAAAGTTAGGGTTAGGGTTAGGGTTAGGGTTAGGGTTAGGGTTAGGGTTATAGGGGAATACGAAAATTTAGGTATGTGACTCATTTGGGTACTAACCAATCAGAGAAGAGTTAGGGTTGAAAGTTAGGGTTGAAAGTTAGGGTTAGGGTTAGGGTTAGGGTTAGGGTTAGGGTTATAGGGGAATACGAAAATTTAGGTATGTGACTCATTTGGGTACTAACCAATCAGAGAAGAGTTAGGGTTGAAAGTTAGGGTTGAAAGTTAGGGTTGAAAGTTAGGGTTGAAAGTTAGGGTTGACACTTAGGATTATTTTTCTATTTTTGTTTAGGGTTAGGGTTAGGGTTAGGGTTAGGGTTAGGGTTAGGGTTAGGGTTAGGGTTAGGGTTAGGGTTATAGGGGAATACGAAAATTTAGGTATGTGACTCATTTGGGTACTAACCAATCAGAGAAGAGTTAGGGTTGAAAGTTAGGGTTGAAAGTTAGGGTTGAAAGTTAGGGTTGAAAGTTAGGATTATTTTTCTATTTTTGTTTGGCCCAGGGTTATAGGGGAATACGAAAATTTAGGTATGTGACTCATTTGGGTACTAACCAATCAGAGAAGAGTTAGGGTTGAAAGTTAGGGTTAGGGTTAGGGTTAGGGTTAGGGTTAGGGTTATAGGGGAATACGAAAATTTAGGTATGTGACTCATTTGGGTACTAACCAATCAGAGAAGAGTTAGGGTTGAAAGTTAGGGTTGAAAGTTAGGGTTGAAAGTTAGGGTTGAAAGTTAGGGTTGACACTTAGGATTATTTTTCTATTTTTGTTTGGCCCAGGGTTATAGGGGAATACGAAAATTTAGGTATGTGACTCATTTGGGTACTAACCAATCAGAGAAGAGTTAGGGTTGAAAGTTAGGGTTGAAAGTTAGGGTTGAAAGTTAGGGTTGAAAGTTAGGGTTGAAAGTTAGGGTTGAAAGTTAGGGTTGACACTTAGGATTATTTTTCTATTTTTGTTTGGCCCAGGGTTATAGGGGAATACGAAAATTTAGGTATGTGACTCATTTGGGTACTAACCAATCAGAGAAGAGTTAGGGTTAGCGTTGAAAGTTAGGGTTAGGGTTGACCCTTACGATTATTTTTGTATTTGTGTTTGGTGAAAAAAGAATAGAACATTTTTAGTTATGTGACTCATTTAGGTACTTGGCCAATGAGAGTTAAGTTCTGAACAATTTAGGGAGGGTGTGGTTTGGGGTTGAAAGTGTGGTAAGAAAAAGTGTAAGTGGGTAAGAACGTGAGGGAGGTTGTGGGTAGGTGGGTGAGGGAGGTTTAGGGATGTATGGTGGGTGTGGGTAAGGAGGTTGAAGGTTTTTGAGGGAAGGTGGATGATGAAGAGAGTGGGTAGGTGGTGTTGAAGGTGGATTAGGGAGGGTGAGTAAATGTGTCTGGGAGGGTGAGGATGAAGGTGGGTGAAAAAAGTGTGGGTCAGTTCAGGTATGGGTGAGTGGGCAAGGGTGAGGCTGGGTATTGGTGTGCAGGTAAGGGTGGTGAAGGTGAATTTTAATATGGATGATGAGGGTAGAAGGTGGGTGAGGGAGGTTGGGTGAAGGAGGGTGTGGGAAGGTGATGTTGAAGGTGGGTGAGGGATGGTTAATATGGGTATAGGAGGCTTTGTAGGTAAGGTTGAGGCCAGTAAGGTAGAGTGAACATGGGTGAGGGAGGGTGAAGATTAAGGTGGAAGAGGGAGGGTGTGTTTAAGTGGGGTTAAAGGTTGGTGAATGTAGGTGAGGTAGGGGGATGAGTGAAGGTGTGGGTGAGTGAAGGTGTTGGTGAGGGGGCAATGGTGGGTGGGTGAAGGTGGATGAGTGTGAGGGTGAAGGTGGATGAGGTGGTGGGTGATAGTGAACATGGGTCAAGAGCGGGTGAGGGAGGGCATGGAATCAGTCTGTGAGCCTGCCCTTTCTATTTTGTTGTATATATTCTATTCCCTATCCAATTGACATGTTGCATTTATATGCAGTTAGTCATTCAAAAATTTGAAAACTCTTGCATTCGTTGCATGTTAGCGAGAGGCACCCTTAGAGGTAAAGAGCTAGCTTTTACCTCACTACTAAGTACTTGGACATTGAGGACTAGATCCGTTTTGTACAGAGCGGAGCTTCTCCTCTGCCGTATGCTAGGAGTGAAGAAGCACTACTGTCTATCGTCCGTAAAGGGGTATGCTTTCTTCCCCCAATTTACAGTCGAGCTAGCGCTGCAGATGGGACAGTAGCGAAGAGTTCACTGCCTGACTCTAAAAGGGCACACTCGTGTAAAGGGAGAGAAATCAACTCAAAGCTTTATATCCTGAGAGATAAAAGCAATGCATTGTGTAGGTGTACTCACTTACCTCAACTACTTACCTCCTTGTTAGTATGTCCTTTGTGAACATCATCTTGATAGACGAACTTACCTATTTTCATACTGCAAATAAATTTTACCCAAGATAAGTGAAAAAATATAATGCAATCCCCTTTAGAGCAATGCAGTTGAGGACCCTCTTTCACTGATGGACTAAATAAACAATGCTTAGACTGAGTGAGAGAGGGGTTTGTGAGAGAGAGGGGAGAGTGGTAGTCCTTGAAAGAGAGAGAGAAAGAAAGGACATTTGTGAGAGTAAAATACAGGTGATTTAGAAGGAGCAGGGATGCTAGTCAGGGAGAGTAATAGAGAGCAGGGAGAGAAAGAGAGGGTGTGAGAAAGAAAAAGAGAGAGAGAGAAGTGGAAGAAAGAAATGTGTGTGAGAGCAAGAGACGGGTTGAAGTGAAAGAGATAGAGTGGGAGTAAGAGAGAAAAAAATTGAGAGAAGGGAGAGGGAGAGAGAAGGGAGAGGGAGAGAGAAGAGAGGGAGAGAGAGAAAGCAGGGAGAGACAAGTGTGAGAGGAGGGACAGAGAAGGGAGAGGGAGAGAGAAGGGAGAGGGAGAGAAAAGGAAAAGGGAGAGAAAATGAAAAGGGAGAGAGAAGGAAATGGAGATAGAAGGAAAAGGGAGAGAGAAGGAAGAGGGAGAGAGAATGGAGAGACAAGGGAGAGGGAGAGACAAGGAAAGGGAGAGAGAAGGGATAGTGAGAGAAAAGGGAGAGGGAGAGAGATGGAAGTGACAAGGGAGAGAGGAGGGAGAGAGAAGGGAGAGGGAGAGCGAAGGAAAGGAGAGGGGAAAGGAAAAGGGAGAGAATGGAGAGACAAGGAAAAGGGAGAGAGCATGGAAAGTGAGAGAGAAGGAAGAAGGAGAGAGAAGGAAGAGGGAGAGAGATGGGATAGGGAGAGAGAAGGGAGAGAGAAGGCAGAGGGATAGAGAAGGGAGTGAGAAAAGGGAGAGAGAAGGGAGAGAGAAAGAAAAGGGAGAGAGAAGGGAGAGGGAGAGAGAAGGGATAGGGAGAGAGAGAAGGGATAGGGAGAGGAAGAAGGGATACGGAGAGAGAGAAGGTAGATGTAGAGAGAAGGGAGATGGAGAGAGAAGGGAGAGGGAGAGAGAAGGGTGAGGGAGAGAAAAGGAAAAGGGAAAGAAAAGGAAAAGGGAGAGAAAAGGAAAAGGGAGAGAAAAGGAAAAGGGAGAGAAAAGGAAAAGGGAGAGAAAAGGAAAAGGGAGAGAAAAGGAAAAGAAAAGGGAGAGAAAAGGGAGAGAAAAGGGAGAGAAAAGGGAGAGAAAAGGGAGAGAAAAGGGAGAGAGAAGGCAAAATGAGAGAGAAGGTAAAGGGAGAGAGAAGGAAAAGGGAGAGAGAAGGAAAGGGAGATAGAAGGAAAAGGGAGAGAGAAGGAAGAGGGAGAGAGAAGGAAGAGGGAGAGAGAATGGAGAGACAAGGGAGAGGGAGAGACAAGGAAAGGGAGAGAGAAGGGATAGGGAGAGAGAAGGGATAGGGAGAGAGAAGGGAGAGGGAGAGAGAAGGGAGAGGGAGAGAGTGATGAGGGAGTGACAAGGAAAAGGGAGAGAGAAGGGAGAGGGAGAGAGAAGGGAGAGGGAGAGAGGAGAGAGAGAAGGGAGAGAGAGAAGGGAGAGGGATAGACAGAGAGAAGGAAGAGGGTGCGAGAGAAGGGAAAGGGAGAGAGAGAGAAGGGAGAGGGGGAGAGAGAGGTAGAGGGAATGATCAGGGAGTTATAAGGGAGAGGGATAGAGAAGGGAGGGGGAGAGAGAGAGAGAAGGGAGTGGAGAGAGAGAGAAGGGAGAGGGAGAGCAAAGGAAAGGGGAGGGGAAAGGAAAAGGGAGAGAATGGAGAGACAAGGAAAAGGGAGAGAGATTGGAAAGGGAGAGAGAAGGAAGAGGGAGAGAGAAGGAAGAGGGAGAGAGAATGGATAGGGAGAGAGAAGGGAGAGAGAAGGCAGAGGGATAGAGAAGGGAGTGAGAAAATGGAGAGAGAAAGAAAAGGGAGAGAGAAGGAAAAGGGAGAGAGAAGGAAAAGGGAGAGAGAAGGAAAGGGAGATAGAAGGAAAAGGGAGAGAGAATGAGAAGGGAGAGAGAATGGAGAGACAAGGAAGAGGGAGAGACAAGGAAAGGGAGAGAGAAGGGATAGGGAGAGCGAAGGAAGAGGGAGAGAGAAAAGGGAGAGAGAGAGAGAAGGGAGAGAAAGAGAGTGATGAGGGAGTGACAAGGAAAAGGGAGAGAGAAGGGAGAGGGAGAGAGAAGGGAGAGGGAGAGAGGAGAGAGAAAAGGGAGAGAGAGAGAAGGGAGAGGGAGAGAGAGAGGTAGAGGGAATGACGAGGGAGTTATAAGGGAGAGGGAGAGAGAAGGGAGGGGGAGAGAGAGAGAAGGGAGTGGAGAGAGAGAGAAGGGAGTGGAGAGAGAGAGAAGGGAGAGGGAGAGCGAAGGAAAGGGGAGGCAAGGAAAAGGGAGAGAATGGAGAGATAAGGAAAAGGGAGAGAGCATGGAAAGGGAGAGAGCATGGAAAGGGAGTGAGAAGTAAGAGGGAGAGAGAAGGAAGAGGGAGAGAGAAGGGATAGGGAGAGAGAATGGAGAGACAAGGGAGAGGGAGAGACAAGGAAAGGGAGAGAGAAGGGATAGGGAGAGAGAAGGGAGAGGGAGAGAGAAGGGGGTGACAAGGGAGAGAGGAGGGAGAGAGAAGGGAGAGGGAGAGAGAAGGAAAAGGGAGGGGAAAGGAAAAGGGAGAGAGAAGGAAGATGGAGAGAGAAGGAAGATGGAGAGAGAAGGAAGATGGAGAGAGAAGGAAGATGGAGAGAGAAGGAAGAGGGAGAGAGAAGGAAGAGGGAGAGAGAAGGAAGAGGGAGAGAGAAGGAAGAGGGAGAGAGAAGGAAGAGGGAGAGAGAAGGAAGAGGGAGAGAGAAGGAAGAGGGAGAGAGAAGGAAGAGGGAGAGAGAATGGAGAGACAAGGGAGAGGTAGAAACAAGGGAGAGGGAGCGACAAGGGATAGGGAGAGAGAAGGAAGAGGGAGAGAGAGAAGGAAGAGGGAGAGAGAGAAGGAAGAGGGAGAGAGAGAAGGAAGAGGGAGAGAGAGAAGGGATACGGAGAGAGAGAAGGTAGATGTAGAGAGAAGGGAGATGGAGAAGAAGGAAGATGGAGAAGGGAGAGAGAGAGAGAGAGAGAGAGAGAGAGAGAGAGAGAGAGAGAGAGATGAGGGAGTGACAAGGAAAATGGAGAGAGAAGGGAGAGTGAGAGAGAAGGGAGAGGGAGAGAGGAGAGAGAAGGGAGAGAGAGAAGAGAGAGGGAGAGACAGAGAGAAGGAAGAGGGTGAGAGAGAAAGGAATGGTTGAGAGAGAGAAGGGAGAGGGAGAGGGAATGACGAGGGAGTTATAAGGGAGAGGGAGAGAGAAGGGAGGGGGAGAGAGAGAAGGGAGTGGAGAGAGAGAGAAGGGAGAGGGAGAGCGAAGGAAAGGGTAGGGGAAAGGAAAAGGGAGAGAATGGAGAGATAAGGAAAAGGGAGATAGCATGGAAAGGGAGAGAGACGGAAGAGGGAGAGAGAAGGAAGAGGGAGAGAGAAGGGATAGGGAGAGAGAAGGGAGAGAAAGGCAGAGGGATAGAGAAGGGAGTGAGAAAAGGGAGAGAGAAAGAAAAGGGAGAGAGAAGGGAAAAGGAGAGAGAAGGAAAAGGGAGAGAGAAGGAAAAGGGAGAGAGAAGGAAAGGGAGAGGGAAGGAAAAGGGAGAGAGAATGGAGAGACAAGGGAGAGGGAGAGACAAGGAAAGGGAGAGAGAAGGGATAGGGAGAGAGAAGGGAGAGGGAGAGAGGAGGGGGTGACAAGGGAGAGAGGAGGGAGAGAGAAGGGAGAGGGAGAGAGAAGGAAAAGGGAGCGGAAAGGAAAAGGGAGAGAGAATGGAAAGGGAGAGAGAAGGAAGATGGAGAGAGAAGGAAGATGGAGAGAGAAGGAAGATGGAGAGAGAAGGAAGAGGGAGAGGGAAGGAAGAGGGAGAGGGAAGGAAGAGGGAGAGAGAATGGAGAGACAAGGGAGAGGTAGAAACAAGGCAGAGGGAGCGACAAGGGATAGGGAGAGAGAAGGAAGAGGGAGAGAGAAAAGGGATAGGGAGAGAGAGAAGGGATACGGAGAGAGAGAAGGGATACGGAGAGAGAGAAGGGATACGGAGAGAGAGAAGGTAGATGTAGAGAGAAGGGAGATGGAGAAAGAAGGAAGATGGAGAAGGGAGAGAGAGAGAAGGGAGAGAGAGAGAGAGAGGGAGAGAGAGAGAGTGATGAGGGAGTGACAAGGAAAAGGGAGAGAGAAGGGAGAGAGAAGGGAGAGGGAGAGAGGAGAGAGAGAAGGGAGAGAGAGAGAAGGGAGAGGGAGAGACAGAGAGAAGGAAGAGGGTGAGAGAGAAGGGAAAGGGAGAGAGAGAGAAGGGAGAGAGAGAAGGGAGAGGGAGAGAGAGAGGTAGAGGGAATGACGAGGGAGTTATAAGGGAGAGGGAGAGAGAAGGGAGGGGGAGAGAGAGAGAGAAGGGAGTGGAGAGAGAGAGAAGGGAGAGGGAGAGTGAAGGAAAGGGGAGGGGAAAGGAAAAGGGAGAGAATGGAGAGATAAGGAAAAGGGAGAGAGCATGGAGAGGGAGAGAGAAGGGAGAGGGAGAGAGGAGAGAGAGAAGGGAGAGTGAGAGAAGGGAGAGGGAGAGACAGAGAGAAGGAAGAGGGTGAGTGAGAAGGGAAAGGGAGAGAGAGAGAGAAGGGAGAGGGAGAGAGAGAGGTAGAGGGAATGACGAGGGAGTTATAAGGGAGAGGGAGAGAGAAGGGAGGGGGAGAGAGAGAGAGAAGGGAGTGGAGAGAGAGAGAGAAGGGAGAGGGAGAGCGAAGGAAAGGGGAGGGGAAAGGAAAAGGGAGAGAATGGAAAGATAAGGAAAAGGGAGAGAGCATGGAAAGGGAGAGAGAAGTAAGAGGGAGAGAGAAGGAAGAGGGAGAGAGAAGGTATAGGGAGAGAGAAGGGAGAGGGAGATAGAAGGGGGTGACAAGGGAGAGAGGAGGGAGAGAGAAGGGAGAGGGAGAGAGAAGGAAAAGGGAGGGAAAAGGAAAATGGAAAGAGAGAATGGAAAGGGAGAGAGAAGGAAGATGGAGAGAGAAGGAAGATGGAGAGAGAAGGAAGATGGAGAGAGAAGGAAGATGGGGAGAGAAGGAAGAGGGAGAGGGAAGGAAGAGGGAGAGAGAATGGAGAGACAAGGGAGAGGTAGAAACAAGGGAGAGGGAGCGACAAGGGATAGGGAGAGAGAAGGAAGAGGGAGAGAGAGAAGGGATAGGGAGAGAGAGAAGGGATAGGGAGAGAGAGAAGGGATAGGGAGAGAGAGAAGGGATAGGGAGAGAGAGAAGGTAGATGTAGAGAGAAGGGAGATGGAGAAAGAAGGAAGATGGAGAAGGGAGAGAGAGAGAAGGGAGAGAGAGAGAGTGATGAGGGAGTGACAAGGAAAAGGGATTGAGAAGGGAGAGGGAGAGAGAAGGTAGAGGGAGAGAGGAGAGAGAGAAGGGAGAGAGAGAAGGGAGAGGGAGAGGGAAGGAAGAGGGAGAGAGAAGGAAGAGGGAGAGAGAAGGAAGAGGGAGAGAGAAGGAAGAGGGAGAGAGAATGGAGAGACAAGGGAGAGGTAGAAACAAGGGAGAGGGAGCGACAAGGGATAGGGAGAGAGAAGGAAGAGGGAGAGAGAGAAGGAAGAGGGAGAGAGAGAAGGAAGAGGGAGAGAGAGAAGGAAGAGGGAGAGAGAGAAGGGATACGGAGAGAGAGAAGGTAGATGTAGAGAGAAGGGAGATGGAGAAGAAGGAAGATGGAGAAGGGAGAGAGAGAGAGAGAGAGAGAGAGAGAGAGAGAGATGAGGGAGTGACAAGGAAAATGGAGAGAGAAGGGAGAGTGAGAGAGAAGGGAGAGGGAGAGAGGAGAGAGAAGGGAGAGAGAGAAGAGAGAGGGAGAGACAGAGAGAAGGAAGAGGGTGAGAGAGAAAGGAATGGTTGAGAGAGAGGAGGGAGAGGGAATGACGAGGGAGTTATAAGGGAGAGGGAGAGAGAAGGGAGGGGGAGAGAGAGAAGGGAGTGGAGAGAGAGAGAAGGGAGAGGGAGAGCGAAGGAAAGGGTAGGGGAAAGGAAAAGGGAGAGAATGGAGAGATAAGGAAAAGGGAGATAGCATGGAAAGGGAGAGAGACGGAAGAGGGAGAGAGAAGGAAGAGGGAGAGAGAAGGGATAGGGAGAGAGAAGGGAGAGAAAGGCAGAGGGATAGAGAAGGGAGTGAGAAAAGGGAGAGAGAAAGAAAAGGGAGAGAGAAGGGAAAAGGAGAGAGAAGGAAAAGGGAGAGAGAAGGAAAAGGGAGAGAGAAGGAAAGGGAGAGGGAAGGAAAAGGGAGAGAGAATGGAGAGACAAGGGAGAGGGAGAGACAAGGAAAGGGAGAGAGAAGGGATAGGGAGAGAGAAGGGAGAGGGAGAGAGGAGGGGGTGACAAGGGAGAGAGGAGGGAGAGAGAAGGGAGAGGGAGAGAGAAGGAAAAGGGAGCGGAAAGGAAAAGGGAGAGAGAATGGAAAGGGAGAGAGAAGGAAGATGGAGAGAGAAGGAAGATGGAGAGAGAAGGAAGATGGAGAGAGAAGGAAGAGGGAGAGGGAAGGAAGAGGGAGAGGGAAGGAAGAGGGAGAGAGAATGGAGAGACAAGGGAGAGGTAGAAACAAGGCAGAGGGAGCGACAAGGGATAGGGAGAGAGAAGGAAGAGGGAGAGAGAAAAGGGATAGGGAGAGAGAGAAGGGATACGGAGAGAGAGAAGGGATACGGAGAGAGAGAAGGGATACGGAGAGAGAGAAGGTAGATGTAGAGAGAAGGGAGATGGAGAAAGAAGGAAGATGGAGAAGGGAGAGAGAGAGAAGGGAGAGAGAGAGAGAGAGGGAGAGAGAGAGAGTGATGAGGGAGTGACAAGGAAAAGGGAGAGAGAAGGGAGAGAGAAGGGAGAGGGAGAGAGGAGAGAGAGAAGGGAGAGAGAGAGAAGGGAGAGGGAGAGACAGAGAGAAGGAAGAGGGTGAGAGAGAAGGGAAAGGGAGAGAGAGAGAAGGGAGAGAGAGAAGGGAGAGGGAGAGAGAGAGGTAGAGGGAATGACGAGGGAGTTATAAGGGAGAGGGAGAGAGAAGGGAGGGGGAGAGAGAGAGAGAAGGGAGTGGAGAGAGAGAGAAGGGAGAGGGAGAGCGAAGGAAAGGGGAGGGGAAAGGAAAAGGGAGAGAATGGAGAGATAAGGAAAAGGGAGAGAGCATGGAGAGGGAGAGAGAAGGGAGAGGGAGAGAGGAGAGAGAGAAGGGAGAGTGAGAGAAGGGAGAGGGAGAGACAGAGAGAAGGAAGAGGGTGAGTGAGAAGGGAAAGGGAGAGAGAGAGAGAAGGGAGAGGGAGAGAGAGAGGTAGAGGGAATGACGAGGGAGTTATAAGGGAGAGGGAGAGAGAAGGGAGGGGGAGAGAGAGAGAGAAGGGAGTGGAGAGAGAGAGAGAAGGGAGAGGGAGAGCGAAGGAAAGGGGAGGGGAAAGGAAAAGGGAGAGAATGGAAAGATAAGGAAAAGGGAGAGAGCATGGAAAGGGAGAGAGAAGTAAGAGGGAGAGAGAAGGAAGAGGGAGAGAGAAGGTATAGGGAGAGAGAAGGGAGAGGGAGATAGAAGGGGGTGACAAGGGAGAGAGGAGGGAGAGAGAAGGGAGAGGGAGAGAGAAGGAAAAGGGAGGGAAAAGGAAAATGGAAAGAGAGAATGGAAAGGGAGAGAGAAGGAAGATGGAGAGAGAAGGAAGATGGAGAGAGAAGGAAGATGGAGAGAGAAGGAAGATGGGGAGAGAAGGAAGAGGGAGAGGGAAGGAAGAGGGAGAGAGAATGGAGAGACAAGGGAGAGGTAGAAACAAGGGAGAGGGAGCGACAAGGGATAGGGAGAGAGAAGGAAGAGGGAGAGAGAGAAGGGATAGGGAGAGAGAGAAGGGATAGGGAGAGAGAGAAGGGATAGGGAGAGAGAGAAGGGATAGGGAGAGAGAGAAGGTAGATGTAGAGAGAAGGGAGATGGAGAAAGAAGGAAGATGGAGAAGGGAGAGAGAGAGAAGGGAGAGAGAGAGAGTGATGAGGGAGTGACAAGGAAAAGGGATTGAGAAGGGAGAGGGAGAGAGAAGGTAGAGGGAGAGAGGAGAGAGAGAAGGGAGAAAGAGAAGGGAGAGGGAGAGGGAAGGAAGAGGGAGAGAGAGAAGGAAGAGGGAGAGAGAGAAGGAAGAGGGAGAGAGAGAAGGAAGAGGGAGAGAGAGAAGGAAGAGGGAGAGAGAGAAGGGATACGGAGAGAGAGAAGGTAGATGTAGAGAGAAGGGAGATGGAGAAGAAGGAAGATGGAGAAGGGAGAGAGAGAGAGAGAGAGAGAGAGAGAGAGAGAGATGAGGGAGTGACAAGGAAAATGGAGAGAGAAGGGAGAGTGAGAGAGAAGGGAGAGGGAGAGAGGAGAGAGAAGGGAGAGAGAGAAGAGAGAGGGAGAGACAGAGAGAAGGAAGAGGGTGAGAGAGAAAGGAATGGTTGAGAGAGAGGAGGGAGAGGGAATGACGAGGGAGTTATAAGGGAGAGGGAGAGAGAAGGGAGGGGGAGAGAGAGAAGGGAGTGGAGAGAGAGAGAAGGGAGAGGGAGAGCGAAGGAAAGGGTAGGGGAAAGGAAAAGGGAGAGAATGGAGAGATAAGGAAAAGGGAGATAGCATGGAAAGGGAGAGAGACGGAAGAGGGAGAGAGAAGGAAGAGGGAGAGAGAAGGGATAGGGAGAGAAAGGCAGAGGGATAGAGAAGGGAGTGAGAAAAGGGAGAGAGAAAGAAAAGGGAGAGAGAAGGGAAAAGGAGAGAGAAGGAAAAGGGAGAGAGAAGGAAAAGGGAGAGAGAAGGAAAGGGAGAGGGAAGGAAAAGGGAGAGAGAATGGAGAGACAAGGGAGAGGGAGAGACAAGGAAAGGGAGAGAGAAGGGATAGGGAGAGAGAAGGGAGAGGGAGAGAGGAGGGGGTGACAAGGGAGAGAGGAGGGAGAGAGAAGGGAGAGGGAGAGAGAAGGAAAAGGGAGCGGAAAGGAAAAGGGAGAGAGAAGGAAGATGGAGAGAGAAGGAAGATGGAGAGAGAAGGAAGATGGAGAGAGAAGGAAGATGGAGAGAGAAGGAAGAGGGAGAGGGAAGGAAGAGGGAGGGGAAGGAAGAGGGAGAGAGAATGGAGAGACAAGGGAGAGGTAGAAACAAGGCAGAGGGAGCGACAAGGGATAGGGAGAGAGAAGGAAGAGGGAGAGAGAAAAGGGATAGGGAGAGAGAGAGGGATACGGAGAGAGAGAAGGGATACGGAGAGAGAAGGGATACGGAGAGAGAGAAGGTAGATGTAGAGAGAAGGGAGATGGAGAAAGAAGGAAGATGGAGAAGGGAGAGAGAGAGAAGGGAGAGAGAGAGAGAGAGGGAGAGAGAGAGAGTGATGAGGGAGTGACAAGGAAAAGGGAGAGAGAAGGGAGAGAGAGAAGGGAGAGGGAGAGAGGAGAGAGAGAAGGGAGAGAGAGAGAAGGGAGAGGGAGAGACAGAGAGAAGGAAGAGGGTGAGAGAGAAGGGAAAGGGAGAGAGAGAGAAGGGAGAGAGAGAAGGGGAGAGGGAGAGAGAGAGGTAGAGGGAATGACGAGGGAGTTATAGGGAGGAGGGAGAGAGAAGGGAGGGGGAGAGAGAGAGAGAAGGGAGTGGAGAGAGAGAGAAGGGAGAGGGAGAGCGAAGGAAGGGGAGGGGAAAGGAAAAGGGAGAGAATGGAGAGATAAGGAAAAGGGAGAGAGCATGGAGAGGGAGAGAGAAGGGAGAGGGAGAGAGGAGAGAGAGAAGGGAGAGTGAGAGAAGGGAGAGGGAGAGACAGAGAGAAGGAAGAGGGTGAGTGAGAAGGGAAAGGGAGAGAGAGAGAGAAGGGGAGAGGGAGAGAGAGAGGTAGAGGGAATGACGAGGGAGTTATAAGGGAGAGGGAGAGAGAAGGGAGGGGGAGAGAGAGAGAGAAGGGAGTGGAGAGAGAGAGAGAAGGGAGAGGGAGAGCGAAGGAAAGGGGAGGGGAAAGGAAAGGGAGAGAATGGAAAGATAAGGAAAAGGGAGGAGAGCATGGAAAGGGAGAGAGAAGTAGAGGGAGAGAGAAGGAAGAGGGAGAGAGAAGGTATAGGGAGAGAGAAGGGAGAGGGAGATAGAAGGGGGTGACAAGGGAGAGAGGAGGGAGAGAGAAGGGAGAGGGAGAGAGAAGGAAAAGGGAGGGAAAAGGAAAATGGAAAGAGAGAATGGAAAGGGAGAGAGAAGGAAGATGGAGAGAGAAGGAAGATGGAGAGAGAAGGAAGATGGAGAGAGAAGGAAGATGGGGAGAGAAGGAAGAGGGAGAGGGAAGGAAGAGGGAGAGAGAATGGAGAGACAAGGGAGAGGTAGAAACAAGGGAGAGGGAGCGACAAGGGATAGGGAGAGAGAAGGAAGAGGGAGAGAGAGAAGGGATAGGGAGAGAGAGAAGGGATAGGGAGAGAGAGAAGGGATAGGGAGAGAGAGAAGGGATAGGGAGAGAGAGAAGGTAGATGTAGAGAGAAGGGAGATGGAGAAAGAAGGAAGATGGAGAAGGGAGAGAGAGAGAAGGGAGAGAGAGAGAGTGATGAGGGAGTGACAAGGAAAAGGGATTGAGAAGGGAGAGGAGAGAGAAGGTAGAGGGAGAGAGGAGAGAGAGAAGGGAGAGAGAGAAGGGAGAGGGAGAGGGAAGGAAGAGGGAGAGAGAAGGAAGAGGGAGAGAGAAGGAAGAGGGAGAGAGAAGGAAGAGGGAGAGAGAATGGAGAGACAAGGGAGAGGTAGAAACAAGGGAGAGGGAGCGACAAGGGATAGGGAGAGAGAAGGAAGAGGGAGAGAGAGAAGGAAGAGGGAGAGAGAGAAGGAAGAGGGAGAGAGAGAAGGAAGAGGGGAGAGAGAGAAGGGATACGGAGAGAGAGAAGGTAGATGTAGAGAGAAGGGAGATGGAGAAGAAGGAAGATGGAGAAGGGAGAGAGAGAGAGAGAGAGAGAGAGAGAGAGAGAGAGATGAGGGAGTGACAAGGAAAATGGAGAGAGAAGGGAGAGTGAGAGAGAGGAGAGGGAGGAGAGGAGAGAGAAGGAGAGAGAGAAGAGAGAGGGAGAGACAGAGAGAAGGAAGAGGGTGAGAGAGAAAGGAATGGTTGAGAGAGAGGAGGGAGAGGGAATGACGAGGGAGTTATAAGGGAGAGGGAGAGAGAAGGGAGGGGGAGAGAGAGAAGGGAGTGGCTGAGAGAGAGAAGGAGAGGGAGAGGCGAAGGAAAGGGTAGGGGAAAGGAAAAGGGAGAGAATGGAGAGATAAGGAAAAGGGAGATAGCATGGAAAGGGAGAGAGACGGAAGAGGGAGAGAGAAGGAAGAGGGAGAGAGAAGGGATAGGGAGAGAGAAGGGAGAGAAAGGCAGAGGGATAGAGAAGGGAGTGAGAAAAGGGGAGAGAGAAAGAAAAGGGCGAGAGAAGGGAAAAGGATGAGAAGGAAAAGGGAGAGAGAAGGAAAAGGGAGAGAGAAGGAAAGGGAGAGCGAAAGAAGAGGGAGAGAGAAAAGGGAGAGAGAGAGAAGGGAGAGAGAGAGTGATGAGGGAGTGACAAGGAAAAGGGAGAGAGAAGGGAGAGGGATAGAGAAGGTAGAGGGAGAGGGAGAGAGAAGGAAGAGGGTGAGAGAGAAGGGAAAGGGAGAGAGAGAAGGGAGAGGGAATGACGAGGGAGTTATAAGGGAGAGGGAGAGAGAAGGGAGGGGGGAGAGAGAGAGAGAAGGGAGTGGAGAGAGAGAGAGAAGGGAGAGGGAGAGCAAAGGAAAGGGGAGGGGAAAGGAAAAGGGAGAGAATGGAGAGACAAGGAAAAGGGAGAGAGATTGGAAAGGGAGAGAGAAGGAAGAGGGAGAGAGAAGGAAGAGGGAGAGAGAAGGAAGAGGGAGAGAGAATGGATAGGGAGAGAGAAGGGAGAGAGAAGGCAGAGGGATAGAGAAGGGAGTGAGAAAAGGGAGAGAGAAGGGAGAGAGAAAGAAAAGGGAGAGAGAAGGAAAAGGGAGAGAGAAGGAAAAGGGAGAGAGAAGGAAAAGGGAGAGAGAAGGAAAGGGAGATAGAAGGAAAAGGGAGAGAGAAGGAGAAGGGATAGAGAATGGAGAGACAAAGGAGAGGGAGAGACAAGGGAAAGGAGAGAGAAGGGATAGGGAGAGAGAAGGAGAGGGAGAGAGAAGAGGGTGACAAGGGAGAGAGGAGGGAGAGAGAATGGAGAGGGGAGAGAGAAGGAAAAGGGGAGAGAGAAGGGAGAGGGATAGAGAAGGTAGAGGGAGAGGGAGAGAGAAGGAAGAGGGTGAGAGAGAAGGGAAAGGGAGAGAGAGAAGGGAGAGGGAATGACGAGGGAGTTATAAGGGAGAGGGAGAGTGAAGGAGGGGGAGAGAGAGAGAGAAGGGAGTGGAGAGAGAGAGAAGGGAGAGGGAGAGCAAAGGAAAGGGGAGGGGAAAGGAAAAGGGAGAGAATGGAGAGACAGGAAAAGGGGAGAGATTGGAAGGGAGAGAGAAGGAAGAGGGAGAGAGAAGGAAGAGGGAGAGAGAAGGAAGAGGGAGAGAGAATGGATAGGGAGAGAGAAGGAGAGAGAAGGCAGGAGGGATAGAGAAGGGAGTGAGAAAAGGGAGAGAGAAGGGAGAGAGAAAGAAAGGGAGAGAGAAGGAAAAGGGAGAGAGAAGGAAAAGGGAGAGAGAAGGAAAAGGGAGAGAGAAGGAAGGGAGATAGAAGGAAAAGGGAGAGAGAAGGAGAAGGGATAGAGAATGGAGAGACAAGGGAGAGGGAGAGACAAGGAAAGGGAGAGAGAAGGGATAGGGAGAGAGAAGGGAGAGGGAGAGAGAAGAGGGTGACAAGGGAGAGAGGAGGGAGAGAGAGAATGGAGAGGGAGAGAGAAGGCAAAGGGAGAGAGAAGGGAGAGGGATAGAGAAGGTAGAGGGAGAGGAGAGAGAAGGAAGAGGGTGAGAGAGAAGGGAAAGGGAGAGAGAGAGGGAGAGGGAATGACGAGGGAGTTATAAGGGAGAGGGAGAGAGAAGGGAGGGGGAGAGAGAGAGAGAAGGGAGTGGAGAGAGAGAGAAGGGAGAGGGAGAGCAAAGGAAAGGGGAGGGGAAAGGAAAAGGGAGAGTATGGAGAGACAAGGAAAAGGGAGAGAGATTGGAAAGGGAGAGAGATTGGAAAGGGAGAGAGAAGGAAGAGGGAGAGAGAAGGGATAGGGAGAGAGAAGGGAGAGAGAAGACAGAGGGATAGAGAAGGGAGTGAGAAAAGGGAGAGAGAAGGGAGAGAGAAGAAAAGGGAGAGAGAAGGGAAAGGGAGAGAGAAGGAAAAGGGAGAGAGAAGGAAGGGAGAGAGAATGGAGAGACAAGGGAGAGGGAGAGACAAGGAAAGGGAGAGAGAAGGGATAGGGAGAGAGAAGGGAGAGGGAGAGAGAAGGGGGTGACAAGGGAGAGAGGAGGGAGAGAGAAGGGAGAGGGAGAGAGAAGGAAAAGGGACGGGAATAGGAAAAGGGAGAGAGAAGGAAGAGGGAGAGAGAAGGAAGAGGGAGAGAGAAGGAAGAGGGAGAGATAAGGTAGAGGGAGAGATAAGGAAGAGGGAGAGAGAAGGAAGAGGGAGAGAGAAGGAAGTGGGAGAGAAGGAAGAGGGAGAGAGAAGGAAGAGGGAGAGAGAAGGATGAGGGAGAGAGAAGGAAGAGGGAGAGAGAAGGAAGAGGGAGAGAGAAGGAAGAGGGAGAGAGAAGGAGAGGGAGAGAGAATGGAGAGACAAGGGAGAGGTAGAAACAAGGGAGAGGGAGCGACAAGGGATACGGAGAGAGAGAAGGTAGATGTAGAGAGAAGGGAGATGGATAAGAAGGAGGAGGAGAGAGAGAGAGAGAGAGAGAGAGAGAGAGATGAGAGAGAGAGAGAGAGAGAGGAGAGAGAGGGGAGAGGGGGAGAGGGGGGAGAGGGGGAGAGGGGGAGAGGGGGAGAGGGGGAGAGGGGGAGAGGGGGAGAGGGGGGAGGGAGAGGGGAGAGAGGGAGAGAGGGGAGAGAGGGGAGAGAGGGGAGAGAGGGGAGAGAGAAGGGAGAGAGAAGGGAGAGAGAAGGGAGAGAGAAGGGAGAGAGAAGGCGAGAGAAGGGCGAGAGAAGGGCGAGAGAAGGGCGAGAGAGAGAGAAGGGCAAGAGAGAGAGAGAAGGGCGAGAGAGAGAGAAGGGCGAGAGAGAGAGAAGGGGCGAGAGAGAGAGAAGGGCGAGAGAGAGAGAAGGGCGAGAGAGAGAGAAGGGAGAGAGAAGGGCGAGAGAGAGAGAGAAGGGCGAGAGAGAGAGAAGGGCGAGAGAAGGGCGAGAGAGAGAGAAGGGCGAGAGAAGAAGGGCGAGAGAGAGAGAAGGGCGAGAGAGAAGGGCGAGAGAGAGAGAGAAGGGCGAGAGAAGGGCGAGAGAGAGAGGGAGAGAGAAGGGCGAGAGAGAGAGAGGGAGAGAGAGAAGGGCGAGAGAGAGAGAGGAGAGAGAGAAGGGCGAGAGAGAGAGAGGAGAGAGAGAAGGGCGAGAGAGAGAGGAGAGAGAGAAGGGGCGAGAAGAGAGAGGAGAGAGAGAAGGGCGAGAGAGAGAGGAGGAGAGAGAAGGCGAGAGAGAGAGGAGAGAGAGAAGGGCGAGAGAGAGAGAGAGGAGAGGAGAGGGCGAGAGAGAGAGAGGAGAGAGAAGGGCGAGAGAGAGAGAGGAGGAGAGAAGGGCGAGAGAGAGAGAGGAGAGAGAAGGGCGAGA